>NC_053395.1:75790948-76090948 GCF_905171765.1 Bufo bufo | reverse complement strand
AATTGAAATTCTTAAATGTCATCTCCATTTGCCAATAACTGTTGTGGAACACCTAAAGGGTTAGCAAAGTTTTTAAAATCAGTTTTTAATACCTTGAGGGGTGTAGTTTCTTAGATAGGGTCATTTTTATGGAGTTTCTACTCTAGGGGTGCATCAGGGGGGCTTCAAATGGGACATGGTGTAAATACACCAGTCCAGCAAAATCTGCCTTCCAAAAACCACACGGCGCTCCTTTCCCTCTACGCCCTACCGTGCGCCCATACAGTAGTTTACAACCAAAGTTTCTAAAAACTACAGAATCAGGGCAATAAATATAGAGTTTTGTTTGGCTGTTAACCCTTGCTATGTTACTGGAGAAAATTGATTAAAATGGAAAATTTGCCAAAATAAAATCGAAATTCAGAAATGTTATCTCCATTTTCCTATTAACTCTTGTGGAACACCTAAAGGGTTAATGATGTTTGAATAGATTGAGGGGTGTAGTTTCTAGAATTGGGTCATTTATGGGTGGTTTCTATTATGTAAGCCTCACAAAGTGACTTCAGACCTGAACTGGTCCTTAACCCCTTAAGGACTCAGCCCTATTTCACCTTAAGTACTTGGCCATTTTTTGCAAATCTGACCAGTGTCACTTTAAGTGCTGATAACTGTAAAACGCTTTGACTTACCCAGGCCGTTCTGAGATAGTTTTTTCGGCATATATTGTACTTCATGACACTGCTAAAATTGGGTCAAAAAAGTTAATTTTTTTACACAAAAAAATACACAATTTACCAACAATTTTGAAAAATCAGCAAATTTCAAAGTTTCAGTTTCTCTACTTCTGTAATACATAGTAATACCCCCAAAAATGTTGATGACTTTACATTCCCCATATGTCTACTTCATGGTTGTATCATTTTGGGAATGTTATTTTATTTTTTGGGGATGTTACATAGCTTAGAAGTTTAGAAGCAAATTTAGAAACTTTTCAGAAATTTTTCAAATCCCACTTTCTATGGACCAGTTCAGGTCTGAAGTCACTTTGTGAGGCTTACGTAATAGAAACCACCCAAAAATGACCCCATTTTAGAAACTACACCCCTCAAGGTATTCAAAACTGATTTTAAAAACTTTGTTAACCCTTTAGATCTTCCATAAGACTTCATGGCAAATGGACATAAAAATTAAGAAATTCGATTTTTTGGAAAATTTTCCAATATAATCCATTTTTTCCAGGAACAAAGCAAGGGTTAACTGCCAAATAAAACTCAATATGGGTTGCCCTGATTCTGTAGTTTGCAGAAACACCCAATATTTGGTCCTAAACTTCTGTTTGGCCAAAAGGGAGGACATAGAAGGAGGGGAACGCCATATGGGTTTTGGAAGGCAGATTTTGCAGGAGTGGTTTTCTTTATACCATGTCCGATTTCAAGTCCCCCGTTGCACCCCTAGAATAGAAATTCCAAAAAAGTGACTCCATCTAAGAAAGTACACCCCTCAAGGTATTCAAAACTGGGTTTGCAAACTTTGTTAACCCTTTAGGTGTTCAGCAACAGTTAATGTCAGATGGAGAAACAATTTTGGAATTAAAATTTTTGGGAAAATTTTCCATTTTAACACATTTTTTCCAGTAATAAAGTAAGGGTTAACTGCCAAACAAAGCTCAATATGGGTTGCCCTGATTCTGTAGTTTTTGCAAAAACACCCCATATGTGGTCCTAAACTGCTGTTTGGCCAAACGGGAGGACATAGAAGAAGGGGAACGCCATATGGGTTTTGGAAGGCAGATTTTGCAGGAGTGGTTTTGTTTATACCATGTCCCATTTCAAGCCCCCCGTATTTTAGTATCTCCATAGCCTGGGAGCTAAATTTTTTTTTTTTTGTTGGGCCCTTATTTTTTGGGCGCTTATTTTTTTGCGGGATGAGATGGCGGTTTTATTGGCACTAATTGGGGGTGCACATGACATTTTGATCGCTCGCTATTACACTTTTTGCGTTGTTAGGTGACAAAAAATGGCATTTTTTTTACACGTTTTTTTTTTTTAATGCTGTTCATACGGGGGGGGGGGGGGTTGGGTTAAATGTTATTTTTATAGAGAAGATTTTTACGGACGCGGCGATGCCCAATATGTATGGCTCTCAGACTTTGGAGACACTAAGCAGGCATCCTCAAACTGTGGCCCTTCAGATGTTGTAAAACTACAATTCCCACCAGGCCCTGATGATGGCTGTAGGTTGTCTGGGCATGGTGGGAGTTATAGTTTTACAACATCTAGAGGGCCACAGTTTGAGGATGCATGCGCTAAAACTAATATTTTTGGAAGAAAACATTTTTTTTACGTGTCTCCAAAGTCTAAGAGCCATAGTTTTTTATGTTCTCTAGGGGACTGTTGGGGATTATAAAAATGTAGTACTCCATGAAAGTGTGATACTTCATGAAGCAATCGATAACGCAGAGGCCTGGATGATCGGGGCAAGTGTCACATTGAGTGGTGGTGTCCTTCCGTATCCCTATCTTGTGACATACTCTGCACTTTTTTGGGGTTCGTCCCTTCTTTCCAGTATGGGGGACCATACCTGGAAAATGTTGGCCAGGGACGATTCGGGCGCCTCCAGTTCCCGAGGTACTCCGGCCTGCTCTTTCCCGGTCTGAAAAAATCAGGTCCTTGAGGACTGCCTCATAGAATTGGAGGAATGTCCCTGTGCTGCCAGCGCTTCGGGATAGTACAAAAGCATTGTACAAGGGAACCTGTACCAAGTAGACCGCAACTTTTTTGTACCATGCCCGGGTTTTGCGCATGGCATTATATGGCTTGAGGACTTGATCAGAGAGATCAACTCCTCCCATATACCGATTGTAGTCGACAATACAATCGGGCTTGAGGACCGTTGCCGCGGTACCTCGCACAGGGACAGGGGTGGTGCTGTTACCGTGGATTGTGGACAGTATAAAGACATCCCTCTTGTCCTTATACCTGACCAGCAACAGGTTTCCACTGGTAAGGGCACGGGTCTCACCCCTGGGGATAGGTACCTGGAGGGGGGGGGGTCTAGGGTCTGAAAGCTAGAAAACAATAAATTTGATAAAGTGTTTTTTTTTTTTAAACCAACTTTTCCCTTCTATCCCTGCCTAACGGTGCCTCTCCCTCACTGACCCTAATCTACCTGGAGGGTGATGGGTGCAGGAGGGTGATGAATGCCGATGGGGGGATCGCAGGAGCCTGGTAAGGACGGTGCAGGTGCTGAACAGGAA
Organism: Bufo bufo; assembly: GCF_905171765.1. Taxonomy (NCBI): domain Eukaryota; kingdom Metazoa; phylum Chordata; class Amphibia; order Anura; family Bufonidae; genus Bufo; species Bufo bufo. The sequence continues at coordinate 76,087,713 of NC_053395.1, read as the reverse complement.
GAGGAGGGGAGAGAGGAGCGCTGGAAGTTTGAATCTCGCACCTCTCTCCCCGCACCAATCAGCACCCTGGACAGCGGCATTCAGCACCATGGCCAGCACCGCCTCTCCCAAATGCTTGGACTGTGATTGGTGGTGTGTAATCACACCACCGATCACAGTCCTTTTCCGGTTCATCGGGTCACTGGAGACCCAAATGGACTGGACCGCAACAAACCGCAGGTCTGAATTGACCTGCGGTTTGCTGCGATCGACGATGCGGGGGGGGGGGGGTCACATGACCCCCCCGCCGGCGTTCTGATTTCAGCGGACATCCTGTTGCGATTAACCCCCGCCACGCCGCAATCGCGATTTAAAGTTAGGACGTACCGGTACGTCCTGAGTCCTTAAGGACTCGGGAAATAGGGCGTATCGGTACATCCTAAGTCCTTTAGTGGTTAAAAAGTGGGTTTTTGAAAATTTCGGAAAAATTTCAAGATTTGCTTCTAAACTTCTAAGCATTGTAACATCCCCAAAAAATAAAATGATATTCCCAAAATAATCCAAACATGAAGTAGACATATGGTGAATGTAAAGTAATAACTATCTTTGGAGGTATTACTATATATTATAGAAGTAGAGAAATTGAAACTTGGAAATTTGCTAATTTTTCCAAATGTTTGGTAAATTTTGTATTTTTTTTATAAATAAAAATGAAATTGTTTTACTCCATTTTACCAGTGTCATGAAGTACAATATGTGACGAAAAAACCTTCTCAAAATGGCCTGGATAAGTAAAAGTGTTTTAAAGTTATTCACACATAAAGTGACACTGGTCAGATTTGCAAAAAATGACCTGGTCCTTAAGGTCAAAATGAGCCCGGTCCATAGGGGGTTAAAACTTGTAATTTCTTCATTTAAACCTCTGCTCTTTGTATGATTAGGAGTCCAGTGGACGGTCTTACACACTGATCGATAACTATCTCTGTATGCTTAGTCATGCAAACTAACTGTCAATCACGGATTAGATCATGAGAAAACCAGGCATAGAAAAACTTAATAGAAACTTAAATGAATAAATTACAAGTTTGAATGGCTCGCCTCAGCTTCTCCTGCTTTATAACATTAATTGTGATTGGTTTCTAGGATTTTACAGCATTTGGCTACACGCACACGACCGCGGATCCGCAAAACACGGATGGCGTCCGTGTGCGTTCCGCAATTTGCCGAACGGCAAGGACAGCCTTTAATATAACTGCCAATTCTTGTCCACAAAGCGCGGACAAGAATAGGACATGTTATATTTTTTTTTGCGGGGCCACGGAACGGAGCAACGGATGCTTACAGAACACGGAGTGCTGTCGGCATCTTTTGCGGCCCCATTGAAGTGAACGGGTCCGCATCCGAGCCGTGAAAACTGCGGCTCGCATGCAGACCAAAATAACGGCCGTGTGCATGAGGCCTTTTACATGGAATTGTTAGTGATACAGAAACAATTGGTCAGATGTTAATCTAAGTTACTTTTTACATTCATTACATTATTGTACAATTATAAAACCACACTTCTGCACAGTCAATTTATAGAACACCATTTCCGAAGGAAAATTGGTACACTATGTATAAATGTAAATAGCTGTAAATAAAAAAGAGAATGCAGTGATCAGCAAATCTCATGCACCCATATTTTATTCATAGTAGATTATGGAACACATATCAAATGTTGAAATTTCATGAAAAAAATTAAGAGTTTGTGGAGCCAGTACATATTGATAGGTCATCAATATTTGTGGGGGTGCAACTCCAGGCACCTGGCCAATCAGAGTTGGCGCTCATGCGAACCCTGCTTCCTCTACTAGATTACACTGTGCGTTGTCTTCCAAGTCTCAGCAGTGCAGCCTAATTCCAAGTGTGCATTCTATTCACTTGTATGGGATGCCCATCAGTATAATCTTGAAGAAGAAACACTGCAAGCACAAGCATAACCTCCTCTTCAAACAGTTGATTGTGGGGGTGGCGTTAGTCTTACACCCACTGATCAGATCTTGCGGATATATCATCAATATGTATTGCCTGCCCAAACCCTTTAACTTATTAGGCAGCAACAAATCTCAAAAAAGTTGGAATAGGGCAACGTCTACCATTGTCTAGCATCCCCTTTTCTTTTAACAACTACAGTCCTGATCAAAAGTTTACGACCACTTGAAAAATGGCAAAAAATCATATTTAGCATGGCTGGATCTTAGCAAGGTTCCAAGTAGAGCTTCAACATGCAATAAGAAGAAATGGGAGTGAGACAAAACATTTTTTGAGCATTCAATTTAATGAAAACAACAAATAAACTGAAACAGGCTGTTTTTCAGCTGATCAAAAGTTTAGGACCACATGCCTTTAAAAGGCCAAATCTGTGCAAAGATGTGGATTCCTTGTCATTTTCTGTCAGGTAGTCACACGTTGTGATGGCAAAGGCAAAAAAACTCTACATTTTTGAACGTGGTCGGGTTGTTGAACTGCATAAGCAGGGTCTCTCACAGCGCGCGATCGCTGCTGAGGTGGGATGCAATAAGACAGTCATTTGGAATTTATTAAATTCTTAAATGATCCTGAGGGTTATGGAACAAAAAAGTCAAGTGGAAGACCCAAAAAAATTTCATCAGCACTGAGCCGGAGGATCCAATTGGCTGTCCGTCAAGACACTGGATGATCCTCGACCCAAATTAAGGCCCTTACTAGTGCTGATTGCAGCTCCATAACCATCAGACGGCATCTGAGACTGAAGGGCTTCAAAAACAAAAAACGTCTTCAAAGAACTCGTCTCCTTGAATGCCACAGAACTGCTCGTTTGGACTTTGCAAGAGAGCACCAAACATGGGACATTCAAAGGTGGAAGAAAGTTTTATTCTCTGATGAGAAAAAATGTAACCTTGATGGTCCTGATGGTTTGACAAGCAGATACCACCTGAGATGTTTTCTACGCGCCACAGTGGAGGGGGCGCCATAATGATCTGGGGTGCTTTTTCCTTCAGTGGAACAATGGAGCTTCAGGAAGTGCAGGGGCGTCAAGTGGCCGCTGGCTATGTCCAGATGTTGCAGAGAGCATTCCTCATGACTGAGGGCCCTCGTCTGTGTGGTAATGACTGGGTTTTTCAACAGGACAGCGCTACAGTACACAATGCCCGCAGGACAAGGGACTTCTTCCAGGAGAATAACATCACTCTTTTAGCCCATCCTGCGTGTTCCCCTGTTCTAAATCCAATTAAGAACCTTTGGGGATGGATGGCAAGGGAAGTTTACAAAAATGGACAACAGTTCCAGACAGTAGATGGCCTTCGTGCGGCCGTCTTCACCATTTGGAGAAATGTTCCCACTCACCTCTTGGAAACGCTTGCATCAAGCATGCCAAAACAAATTTTTGAAGTGATAAACAATAACGGCGGAGCTACTTATTACTGAGTTCATGTTTGGAAGTTGGATTTCTGTTTTCGGGGGGGTTAGTTTTTTTTGGGAGGTGTGGTCCTAAACTTTTGATCAGCTGAAAAACAGCCTGTTTCAGTTTATTTGTTGTTTTCATTAAATTGAATGCTCAAAAAATGTTTTGTCTCACTCCCATTTCTTCTTGTTGCATGTTGAAGCTCTACTTGGAACCTTGTTAAGATCCAGCCATGCTAAATATGATTTTTGCCATTTTTCAAGTGGTCTTAAACTTTTGATCAGGACTGTATCTGTAATTGTTTGGAAAGTGAGAAGACCAATTGCTGGAGTTTTGGGAGAGAAATGTTGACCAACCTTGTCTGATATAGGATTCTAGCTGCTTGCCCTGGGCCTTCTTTGCCGCATTCTTTTGTTTTGTGTTGGGTACAATGCTTTCCATTGGTGATATGTCTGGAATACAGGCAGTCCAGTTCAGCACCTGGTCCCTTCTTCTGTGAAGCCATGCTGTTCTGATGGATGCAGTGTGTGTTTTAGCATTGTCTTGCTGAAATATGCAAGGCCTTCCCTGAAAAAGACGTTTCCTGAATGGAACCATAAGTTGTTCTAAATACCTCTATATATTGTTCTAGCTTTTCTAGTCATGTAAGCTTCTAATTTCAAAGGCGCTAATGCAACCCCATACCATCAGAGATGCAGGCTTTTGAACTGTGCACTGATAATAAGCTGAATGGTCCCTCTCCTCTTCAGTCTGTAGGACACAGAGCCAGTGGTTTCTAAAAATAATTAAAAATTTTGTATTCATCTGACCACAAAAGAACAGTTTTTCATTTGCCTCAGTCCATTAAAAATGTGATTTGGCCTAGAGAAGATCATGCTGACATGTAGATTCTTATTTGCATGATACAGCTTTAACTTGCATTTGTGGACTGTTCACAGACAATAATTTCTGGAAATATTCCTCAGCCCATGTAGTGATTCCCAGTACAGAGTTATGCCTGTTTTTAATGCAGTCCGTCTGAGGGCCCGTAGATCACGAGCATCCAATATTGACCACTGGACTTGTCTCTTGCGCCCATTGATTTCTCCTGATTCTGTAAAAAAAATTCATGATTTTATGTAGATGGTGGGAAATTCAAAGTCTTCGCAATTTCACATTGAGGAACAGCAGTTTTTCGCAGATTGGTGAACCTTTGCTTCTGAGAGACTTTTTACACCTAATCATGTGGCTTAATCCAGTTTAAATAAATAAAAAAAACTCACCTTATATATTTGCTTGCTAAGAGGCCGTCACAGCCATCTTGATTGAAGATTTAGTGCAGTGATGTGATGACGTGATCAAGCTGGCTGGCGATGGTGACATCATCACTGATGATGTCACCATGCAGCGTGGTGATGTGTAGTTTTTTTTTTTCCATTTCAGGAAAAATCGATTCGTTACCACAGCTGGATTGAAGTCAATTCATTTGGCTTCTATTCACTTAACACTAGTTGTAATATTGCTGTTCTGCTATGCGACAGAATACTATTCTCATACACTAGGGTCCACGTGTAAGGCTACTTTCACACTTGCGTTGTTCTTTTCCGGCATAGAGTTCCGTCACAGGGGCTCTATACCGGAAAAGAACTGATCAGGTATGTCCCCATGCATTCTGAATGGAGAGTAATCCGTTCAGTTTGCATCAGTATGTCTTCAGTTCAGTCGTTTTGACTGATCAGGCAAAAGAGAAAACCGTAGCATGCTACGGTTTTATCTCCGGCTAAAAAAACTGAAGACTTGCCTGAATGCCGGATCAGGCATTTTTTCCCATAGGAATGTATTAGTGCCGGATCCGGCATTCAGAATACCGGAATGCCGGATCCGTCCTTCCGGTATGCGCATGCGCAGACTAAAAAAAAGGTGAAAAAATAAATGCCGGATCCGTTTTTGCCGGATGACACCGGAAAGACGGATCCGGCATTTCAATGCATTTTTTCGACTGATCAGGCATTTTTAAGACTGATCAGGATCCTGATCAGTCTTACTAATGCCATCAGTTAGCATACATTTTGCCTGATCCGGCAGGCAGTTCCGGCGACGGAACTGCTTGCCGGATCTCTCTGCCGCAAGTGTGAAAGTAGCCTAACTACAGCCTCTTCAGCCCCTATTGCTACATTGTTGCAAGGTTTTGCAGTACGACTGCTCTGTGGACCAGTGTGAGTTATTACTCATGGAGTCAGCGTGATGCAGAAAGACTTTGTATATAAAGCCTACATTACACAGATATTTTTGTACACATCATGTTTGTGAATACGCACAATGCGGTAAGGATGTTTGCTCCTGAGTTAGGCCACTTTACTCAAGCGTGACGGATTAGGTCTGGATGGGTTCAGGGTGCGTTCAGTGAAACTCGCATCATTTTAAAAGCTAGTTCAGTCAGTTTTGTCTGCAATTGCGTTCAGTTTTTTCCGAGTGAGTGCAATGCGTTTTGGTGCGTTTTTTCACGCCCATGATAAAAAACAGAAGGTTTACAAACAACATCTTCTAGCAACCTTCAGTGAAAAACGCATTGCATCCGGAAGCAAGTTTTTCACTGAAGGCCCCCTCACGTCTATGGAGCCAGCGCTGTGTGAAAAATGCAGAATATAGAACATGCTGCGTTTTTCACTCAACGCAGAACTGATGCGTATAAAATCCGCTTATGTACACAGACCCATTGAAAAGAATAGGTCAGGATTCAGTGCAGGTGCTATGCGTTCACGTCACACATTGCACCCGCGCGGAAAACTCGCTCGTGTGAATGGGACCTAAGGATTAAAATGCATTGCACCCGCGTGGAAAAAACTGAAAAACTGAACACGATTGCAGACAAAACTAACTGAACTTACTTGCAAAATGGTGCGAGTTTCACTAAACGCACCCTGAACGCATCCGGACCTAATCCGTCACGCTCGTGTGAAAGAGGCCTTGTGCTCAGTCTGTGCAAGCATGTGCGTGCTACCAAAAGTCTGCATGACTAATTGAAACTGCACAAACATCTGTTTCCTACTCGGCTCAGCTGCATACAGGCATTCATTGCTGACATTCACTTGTCTCATAATATCTAATAACACATATTCCACGGGTTTCCCAAGGTATAGGCAGCACATTTGTGATAGCTCAGTGTCTAAGCATGATGGAGTCTTTAATCTCCTGTGAATTTACAAAGCATTTTTTATTAATCAAATTATTTCTGCATGTGCAATAAGGGCTCTAAGTTGGGTGTGTAATTATTTTAATTATCAATTAATGTCACACATATAAAATTTTAATAAAAGCTACAAAGTAGGTGTGTACATAGAATATTTGTCTGCTAATGAACGGGAGGGAATGTTTGGCGCAAGGGCAGTGGCGTACATAGAGAAGTAAGGGCCCCATGGCAAGGATCAAACCAGGCCCCTCACAGAGGACAGAAGGGTTTCTACCTAAACCCCTTTCAATGACCCTTGGGACATTTTTCCACTGCCTCATTTGCTAAAAGTTGTTCCTTTAGAGAGTAGAGCCCTAACCAAGTTTTCACTTCCAGTAGAAGAGGAGATAATCCCAACTAAGACTGGGCCCACTCTTGCCCTGGGCCCCATAGCAGTTGCATAGCCTGCCACTATGGTAGTTACGTGGCGCCACTGCGCAAGGGTGTATGAGTTTTTTACCGTGTGTCTGTAGGTGTATGTATTGTTGTGTGACTAAATCTGTGAGTGTAAAAGGGTTTTGTAGGTTATTTGGTTATGTGTGTAATGAGAATCTGTGAGTTTATATGTGTGTTGTCATGTGTTTGTGTAATGTGTGTGTGTGTGTGTGTGTGTGAAAGATGTGTTTGTCTCTGTGAGTGAAGGTGTCTCCATATTTGTTATTAAGTAATATGGCACGTCTGATTTAAAAAAGAACTCCAAAGTATGTATGTGTGTATGTATATGTGAGTGTGTGTGTACAGTGTCTATATTGGCAGTTGCATGAGTGTTTATATGTGATTGCATTATTTATGTATGCGCATCTGTAGGTGTGCAGTATGTGTCTTTATTATTAGGGTTAGGATTAGAGATGAGCGAGTCAAAGTTGACGAAGTGGAATTAGATCCGAATTTCAGGAAAAATTTGATTTGCACTGAATCGGATGCAGCCACTGAGGAAGGAGTTAGTCTAAACTCCGAAACGCGTCTTGCATTTACAGCTACATTTGAAAACTCTTAAACCCACTGATGGAATTATGATAAACTCATCTCTTCATCGAGATTGATGTGAAGTGCTTCACGGACATTGTGATCCTTACTGATATTGTAATCCTCCTTCTACAACCCCACACCTCACTGGAAGACCTGGACGGTCTGGGACCGGCATGTGGAGACACGTGGGAAACCGAACGCTGACCGCAGAGATCGCGGAGAGCGAGACCGTAAGCGGAGGTAAGATCTTCTGCACCAGCCACGAGGATGTGGAAATGGAGGCCAATGTATTAATTACAATGTGGGACGCCATGGTCGGTAAAGTATTGATAATAGGTATTGAGTACTCAACATTGATAATTGCAAAGATATAACCTTTATTAAATGCCAAATATCAATACTAATACAGCTGAATAATATTGGAGCTATAACTAGGAAGTGGATACAATATATAAGAAGAGACATTTAAATATATCACTCTTTCATTTCATTACTGAGAACATAGCGGAAACAATATATAAGACGTGACATTCAAATGTATCACTCTTGCATTTTATTAATGTGAACAAACTAATAGCCATATTATTAATGCTGGATCATATACAAATGAATTAGAATCATTGTGGGTACAATTAGAAACAAAGCGAGTTACTATTTATAATTTAATAGCAGTATATACAAATGAGTCACCATTTATAAGCTATCACCATCATATACAAATGTGATATTTATCGGAACAGTTTTCTGTAGCTGTATAGATGTCAGCTATATAGAATTTAATCAATAAGAGCCACTTGACATCGATATCAGTGGATCTATCACACACACAGCTTTAATATTGCCACTATAAATCACATGATATTATTTTATATATTCTTTTAACCATTTAATACTATTTTAGTTTTTTGTCTATTATAAGGCATAATTTTGTTTTTAGTCATGTTCTAGAACTGATCTTTATTTATTTATTACTTATTACTTATTATTTACTATGTATGCAAATGTGGAATATTAAATATAACTCAAGGTAATACTCTCGATGGATGGTTACAAGTGTAGAATGCCTGTCTTAAGTATACACAAAAAAAATTGCCATTCAGCGGTGCAGTTATTTTTTATAAAGCCCTTTTTGGCGTGTATTAGTGGCAAAAAATATATATTTGCCATTCAGCGGTGCAGTTATATGTTCCAAAACCCTTTTTGGTGTGTATTAGTGGCAAAAAAATATATACAGTATTTGCTGTTCAGCGGTGCAGTTATACACTGCCTGTCCCCAAAAAAAAGTTGCCATAAAATAAAGCCTTTAGCTTTGATTATGGCACACATTCACTGTGGCATTGTTTTGATAAGCTCCTTCAATGTCACAAGATTTATTTCCATCCAATGTTGCATTAATTTTTCACCAAGATCTTGCATTGATGATGGTAGAGTCTGACTGCTGCGCAAAGCCTTCTCCAGCACATCTCAAAGAGAGGTTAAGGTCTGGACTCTGTGGTGGCCAAGCCATGTGTGAAAATGATGTCTCATGCACCCTGAACCACTCTTTCAAAATTTGATCCACGTCATCTTGGAATATGCCCGTGCCATCAGGGAAGTAAAAATCCATTGATGGAATAACCTGGTCATTCAGTATATTCAGATAGTCAGCTGACCTCATTCTTGGAGCACATACTGTTGCTGAACCTAGACCTGACCAACTGCAGCAAACCCAGATCATAGCACTGCCCCCACAGGCTTGTAAAGTAGGCACTAAGCATGATGGGTGCATCACTTCATCTGCCTCTCTTTTTACCCTGATGCGCCCATCACTCTGGAACAGGGTAAATCTGGACTCATCAGACCACATGACCTTCTTTCATTGCTCCAGAGTTCAATCTTTATGCTCCCTAGCAAATTGAAGCCATTTCTTCTGGTTTGCCTTGCTGATTAGTGGTTTTCTTACGACTACACAGCTGTTCAGTCCCAATCCCTTGAGTTCCCTTCACATTGTGCGTGTGGAAATGCTCTTACTTTTACTATTAAACATAGCCCTGAGTTCTACTGTTGTTTTTCTTCTATTTGATTTCACCAAACGTTTAAGTGATCGCCGATCACGATCATTCAGATATTTTTTCCCGCCACATTTCTTCCTCGAATACGATGGGTCCCCACTATACTTCCAGTTTTTAATAATGTCTTGGACAGTTCTTAACCCAATTTTAGTAGTTTCTGCAATCTCCTTAGATGTTTTCTCTGCTTGATGCATGCCAATGATTTGACCCTTCTCAAACAGACTAACATCTTTTCCACAACCATGAGATGTGTCTTTTGACATGGTTGTTTAAGAAATGAGAAGCAACTCATTGCACCAGTTGGGGTTAAATAACTTATTGCTAACTGAAAGATAATCACTCATGCAGTAATTATCCAATATGAGGCTCATAACTATTTGCTTAGTTAAATCCAGGTGGCAACTTTTTTTTTGGACAGGCAGTGTATATACTAAACCTTTTGTGGCGTATATAAGAGGAATAAATAATGGCCTATTTGCGTTCAGTGGTGCAGTTATATGTTCTAAAGCCCTTTTTGGCGTGTATTAGTAGAAAAAAAGGGCTTATTAGCTGTTGTGTGGTGAAGTGAGAAAATTACAAACTTTTTGGGGTGTCTTAATTTCCTTTTTATTTATTTATCTGATCTAACAGTATGTCAGACAGAGAAGTGCCAGGCCCTGCAGCGAGAGGCCTGAGTCGCAGCAAGAGGCCTTAGCTCCCGGTGTCATCTAGTGGTCGTGTCTTGACCAGCAACCCAGCGGTTCTTAAATGGTTGACTCGGTCATCCACTTTGTCCAAAGTGACATTGGACACCCCCAGCCAAGAGTTGGTGGGTTGGTCAGACACAACCCTTAGTTGGCATGGCCCGGGAGCAGGCCCTGTGCCCTCACCTGTCCTCAACCTGCCTCTGTCCTTTTCTGTTCCCTCAGCCAGAGAAGTATTATATGCTGTGGGCTCAGCTCCACTATACAGTGAGGACGAGCTATTAGAGGACAGTCAGCAGCTATTGGCTAGCCAAGATGTGGAGGAGACATCAGCTGCTTCCTCCGGTAGGCAGGCAAGTAGTGATCAGGAGAGTGGCGGGGGAGCTGGTGTTGTGAACGGTCAGGCACCTGACCCAGAGACCGTTGAGGAGGACATCAGTGACGTGCAGACATTACTCAATGATGATTAGCTGATCGCACTTAGGAGCCAGGTGAATTGATCATCATCGGTAGATGATGGTGGCAGCTTGCCCGTGAGGCAGCAGCAGAGCCAGCAAGTCACTAGCATGGCCAGGAGTCAGCAGAGTGGCAGCAGTGGGAGGCCAAAAGTGCCCGGGGTAGACCACCGACATTGCAGGAGCCTACCTGCCTGGAAAGTAGTGGTGCAGGGGTTCACGGAAGCAGCAGTGGTAGCAGTCAGTCAGTGTGGAGTGTTGTGGGTAAAATCACCTACTCGGCGGTGTGGCAGTTTTTTGTTAAGCCGCTGGAGGAGTTGAACATGGCCATTTGTAGAATCTGTGGGCAGAAGGTGAAGTGTGGCCAGGGTGCCAATGTTGGCACCATGGCCCTGCATCAACATAGGCAGCGTCACCATAAAGTGGCCTGGGAGAACCGTAACTCCGATGTGGTGGTCCAGCCTCCTGCAGCAACCGCTGCTTCACCCAGTGGCATGCACCCAATTTTCGGCAGTCAAGGCTCCACCACCTCAGCCAAAGGGAGCTGTTTGTTCTTCCCATCATTTGCTGGTCCTGATGCTCCTACTCCTCATAAGTCATTCCATCAGCAATCGATCACCGAAGCGATTGCCAAGAGACAACAGCATGTGTGCACTCATCCAACGGTGCGGAAGCTGAATATGCTTCCTCCTGTCCAAGTGGTGGACTCTGCACCTTTCAGAGAACTGATGGCTTGTGCCGAGCCGAGGTGGAGAGTCCCAAGCCATCATTTCTTTGCCAAAAAGGCAGTACCAGCTCTGCACACACATGAAGAACAGAAGGTGGGCCAGTCCTTGAGCCTGTCGGTGTCTGCCAAAGTGCACACCAGTGCCGACGTGTGGAGCTCTGACTACGGTCAGGGACAATACATGTCCTTTACGGCCCACTGGGTGAATGTGGTTCCTCCATAGCCACACTAGCAACTTGGCCAGGTGACGCCGCTTTTGCCTCTACGTTGTCATACCGTTGGTCCTGCGACAATGTCCGAATCTGTCTCCTCATCCTCCACCGTGTCCTCAGCCTCCAGCATACCACATGTGCAGGGCACAGCGGTGTCACACTTTTCTGCACCTCATTTGCCTGGGCCTGGGAGGAAATGCCCTGTGTGCTTTGTCAAGAAATCAAATCCTGGCTTTCTCTGCAACCACTCAAAATCTGAACTATGGTGACCAACAATAGGAAGAAGATGGTGTCGGCGCTGCGTCAAGGAGGGCTGAGCCATGTGCCCTGCATGGCACACGTGTTAAATCTGGTTGTCAAGCGGTTCCTGAAGTCTTCCTCCCATCTACAATACATCCTAAATAGTGATGAATTTTTTGAATATTTTGTAGAATATTCGTCATATATTCGTGAATTTCGAGAAATTGAGATTATTTATTAAATGCGATAAATCGGCAATGTAAAAATCGCGTACTGCGAATTCGTAACGTGAAATACAGGCGTGGGTCCCTTTGGCTATATTTTTCAAGCTGGTATAAGTTTCCTGAGACTGGAGAAAATGGTTGGCACGGCAGAACATTAGAATAGCTTTATATGCAGATAGAGTCAAGTGCTCCAACATATTTGCGATTGCGCTAATCGGCAGTGATTTGAATATTTTTTCGCACTACGTGCAACTTCACATTTTAGCAGGTCTGACTACAGATTACTGATTGGTGCTCTAAGTATTGTTGTGAACTTGACATTGCTTCCTTCTCATTGGCCCACATGCAAAAAGCAGAGAGGAATCATGTGTTCAGATGGAAAAAAAATGCTGAATATTCGATATAACGAATATATAGCACTATATTCTAAATATTCTCAAATTCTCAAAGTGGCGATATTCGCGATAAAAATTCACTATTCGAATATTCGTGCTCAACACTAATCCTAAAAATGGCCAGGAAACTTTGCATGCACTTTAGCCACTCGTACACCGCAAAGCACACCGCAGCTGCAGAACGGAGTCCCCAACATAGGCTGACATGCTTTGTTTCCACCCGTTGGAATTCCACCCTCCATATGTTGGACTGACTATACGAACAGAGAAAGGCCATAAACGATTTCTAGATGATCCAAGCAGACAGGAGTACTCCTCTGTGTAACTTCGATGTCAGCCAGTGGCAGCTCATGCGTAACACCTGTCGTTTGCTCAGGCCCTTTGAGGATGCCACGTTATTTGTCCGCCGCCAGGACTATTGAATGAACAATGTCATTCCACTGCTTCATGTCCTGGATCAGATACTGGTAAATCTGGCTAGTCAAGGGACTGGAGATGAGGCACCTAGATCTTATGGCCACATTAGCCCTGTGGGGGATGAACTGGAGGAGGAGGACGTTGGAGCACAAGCAATGTGTAGCGAAATGGGTGTTTTTTCTACACAGGTGACAGGAGAGGAGGAGCAGGTGCAGCCACAGGAGCTACTGGGCGATGAGGAAGATGAGGCAGAAGACCCAGACACACCGTGGCAATATGCAGTGAAGATAGAGGCAGGGAGTCCCTTCGAGTCACTTGCACAAATGGCAAGGATGATTTCTGGCTCTCCACCTTGTTGGACCCTCGGTACTGGTCCAAAATGGGGGTATTTTTTAGACCCGCTGAGAGGGAGGACAAGCTGAACTACTATAGAGACATCCTATGTAGTCAGTGGGCCACTGCCTATCTGCACCATCGTCCATCCTCTCGCAGGTCTGACCAGGGGGCCGTCTGCGCTCACATTCCTCTTTCCAGCTACATCAGTAACAACTTGATTCTTGAGTCGCTAATGAGCAGCTTTCTTCACCCGCCTAGTGAAGAAACTACTCACCAGCAGCAGCAGCTAGACCTGGAGCAGGACCTGAACCAGCAGGTGGTGGCATACTTGGACAGGACCCTGCCACCACACATTGAAGATCTGCTGGACTACTGGGTAGCCAAACTGGATTTGTGGCCGCAACTGGCAGAGTTTGCCCTGAAAAAAGCTGTTCTGCCCAGCCAGTAGTGTGGCATCAGAGCAGGTGTTTAGTGTGGCGGGGGCCATAGTTACACCAAGAAGAACTCGCCTGTCCAAAATGTGGAGAGACTGATCTTTGTCAAGATGAATCAGGTGTGGATCAGTCAGGATTTCCACCCACCAATGCCTAATGCATCAGACTAGATCATCCATGGTGCCACAACAACACTTTGACAAAAGAGACCGGTTTCTTCTGGCTACGTGCCTCAGCTATTATTCTGATGCTGCCACCTGCCTGATGCCACACATCTGATGCCAAGTGCTCCTTCTTTCACCCACGATCTTCAGCTGGTACTGGTATTGACACCCACCTCCCCACTCTATCACCGGGTCACTCTGTGGTCTCCTGATGCTGCTGCCACCTCCACACTATGTCAAAATGCCACTCTGTGGTCTCCTGATGCTTCTGCCACCTCAACACTATGTCACCTTTTCTCTCTGTGGTCTCCTGATGCTGCTTCCACCTCCACACTATGTCACCTTGCCACTCTATGGCTTCCTGATGCTGCTGCTGCCACCACCACACTGTCATTGTGCAACCCTGTGGCCTCATCCTGATGCTGCTGCAGCCACCTCCACCGTCTGTCATTGTACCACTCTGTGGCCTTTTGATGATGCTACTGCCACCTCCAGACTCTGTCATTGTGCCACCCTGTGGCATGCTTCTGATTTTTCTCCTGCAACCTCCACACTCTGTCATTGTGCCACTCTGTGGCCTCCTGATGCTGCTGCTGCCATCTCCACACTGTCATTGTGCCACTCTGTGTCCTTCTGATGATGCTGCTGCCACCTCCACACTCTGTTATTGTGCCACCCTGTGGCCTCCTCCTGATGATGCTGCTGTCACCTCCACACTCTATCATTGTGCCACCCTGTGGCCTTCTCCTGATGCTGCTGCTGCCACCTCCACACTCTGTCATTGTGCATCTCTGTGGTCTCCTCATACTGCTGCTCCTGCCACCTCCACACTGTCGTTATGCCACCCTGTTGCCTCCTCCTGGTGCTGCTGCTGCCGCCACCTCCACACTGTCATTGTGCCACCCTGTGGCCTCCTTCTGATGCTGCTGCCGCCACCTCCGCACTGTCATTGTGCCACTCTGTGGCCTTCTGATGATGCTGCTGCCACCTCCACACTCTGTCATTGTGCCACCCTGTGGCCTCCTCGTGATGCTGCTGATGCCACCTCCACACTGTCATCATGACACCCTGTGGCCTCCTCCTGATGCTGCCGTCGCCACCTCCACACTCTGTCATTGTGCAGCTCTGTGGCCTTTTGATGATGATGATGCAACCTCCACACTCTGTCATTTTGCCACTCTGTGATATCCTGATACTGCTGCTGCCACCTCCACACTCTGTCATTGTGCCACCCTGTGGCGTCCTCATGATGCTGATACCACCTCCACACTCTGTCATTGTGCCACCCTATGGCCTTCTCCTGATGCTGCTGCTGCCACCTCCACACTCTGTCATTGTGCCACCCTGTGGCCTTCTCCTGATGCTGCTGCTGCCACCTCCACACTCTGTCATTGTGCCTCTCTGTGGTCTCCTCATGCTGCTGCTCCTGCCACCTCAACACTGTCATTATGCCACCCTGTTGCCTCCTGATACTCCTGCTGCTTCGACATCCACACTCTGTAATTGTGCCACACTGTGGCCTCTTGATGCTGCTGCCACCTCCACACTGTCATTGTGTCACCCTGTGGCCTCCTCCTGATGCTGCTGCCTCCACCTCCGCACTCTGTCATTGTGCCACTCTGTGTCCTCCTGATTCTACTGCTGCCACCTCCACACTCTGTCATTGTGCCCCTTTGTGGTCTCCTGATGCTACTGCCACCTCCACACTGTCATTATTCCACTCTGTGGCTTCCTGATGATGCTGCTATAACCTCCACACTTTGTCATTGTGCCACCCTGTGGCCTTCTCCTGATGCTGCTGCCGCCACCTCCACTCTCTGCCATTGCGCTTCTTTGTGGTCCCCTCATGCTGCTGCTCCTGACACTTCCACACTGTCATTATGCCACCCTGTTGCCTCCTCCTGATACTGCTGGCACCTCCACACTGTCATTGTGCCACTCTGTGGCCTCCTCCTGATTTTGCTGCCGCCATCTCTGCACTCTGTCATTGTGCCACTCTGTGGCCTCCTGATGATGCTGCTACAACCTCCACACTCTGTCATTGTGCCACGCTGTGGCATTCTCCTGATGATGCTGCTACAACCTTCACACTCTGTCATTGTGCCACCCTGTGGCATTCTCCTGATGCTGCTGCTGCCACCTCCACACTCTGTAATTGTGCCACTCTGTGGCCTCCTGATGCTACTGCCACCTCCACATTGTCATTGTGCCACAATGTGGCCTCCTCTTGATGCTGCTGACGCCATCTTTGCACTCTGTCATTGTGCCACTCTGTGGCCTCCTGTTGCTGCTGCTCCCACCTCCACACTGTCATTGTGCCACTCTGTGCCTTCTGATGATGCTGCTGCCACCTCCACACTCTGTCATTGTGCCACACTGTGGCCTCCTCCTGATTTTGCTGCTGCCACCTCCACACTCTGTCATTGTGCCACTCTGTGGTCTCTTGATACTGCTGCTGCCACCTCCACACTGTCATTGTGCCACTCTGTGGCCTACTAATTATGCTGCTGCCACCTCCAAACTCTGTCATTGTGCCACCCTGTGGCCTCCTGATGCTGCTGCAACTTCCACACTGTCATTGTGCCACTGTGTGGCCTCCTGATGATGCTGCTGCCACCTCCACACTCTGTTATTGTGCGACCCTGTGGCCTTCTCCTGATGCTGCTGCTGCTGCCAACTCCACACTCTGTCATTGTGCCTCTCTGTGGTCTCCTCTTGCTGCGGCTCCTGCCACCTCCACACTGTCATTATGCCACCCTGTTGCCTCCTCCTGATGCTGATGCTGCTGCCGCCACCTCCACACTCTGTAATTGTTCTACACTGTGGCCTCCTGATGCTGCTGCCACCTCCACACTGTCATTGTACAACCCTGTGGCCTCCTCCTGATGCTGCTGCTGCCACCTCCACACTGTCATTGTGCCACTCTATGGCCTTCTGATGATGCTGCTTCCACCTCCACACTCTGTCATTGTGCCACTTTGTGGCTTCCTGATGCTGCTGCCACCTCCACATTGTCATTGTGCCACTCTGTGGCCTCCTTATGATGCTGCTGCCACTTTTACACTATGTCACCTTTCCACTCTGTGGTCTCCTGATGCTGCTGCCACCTCCACACTATGTCACCTTGCCATTCTATGGCCTTGTGATGCTGCTGCTGCCACCTCCACACTGTCATTGTGCCACCCTGTGTCCTCATCCTGATGCTGCTGTCGCCACCTCCACACTCTGTCATTGTGTTACTCTGTGGCCTTCTCTTGATTCTGCTGCTGCTACCTCCACACTCTGTCATTGTGACACTTTATTGGCTCCTGATGCTGCTGCCACCTTCACACTGTCATTGCGCCACTCTGTGGCCTCCTGATGATGCTGCTGCCACCTCCACACTGTCATTGTGCCACCCTGTGTCCTCATCCTGATGCTGCTGTCACCACCTCCACACTCTGTCATTGTGTTACCCTGTGGCCTTCTCTTGATTCTGCTGCTGCTACCTCCACACTGTCATTGTGCCACTCTGTGGCCTTCTGATGATGCTGCTTCCACCTCCACACTATGTCACCTTGCCACTTTGTGGTCTCCTGATGCTGCTGCTACCTCAAAACTATGTCACCTTTCCACTCTGTGGTCTCCTGATGCTGCTGCCACCTCCACACTATGTCACCTTGCCATTCTATGGCCTCGTGATGCTGCTGCTGCCAACTCCACACTGTCATTGTGACACCCTGTGTCCTCACCATGAAGCATGCTGTC
The DNA here is from genome assembly GCF_905171765.1 of Bufo bufo. Lineage (NCBI taxonomy): Eukaryota > Metazoa > Chordata > Amphibia > Anura > Bufonidae > Bufo > Bufo bufo. The sequence continues at coordinate 76,070,048 of NC_053395.1, read as the reverse complement.
GCCCTTCCACACTCTGTCATTGTGTTACCCTGTGGCCTACTCTTGATTCTGCTGCTGCTACCTCCACACTCTGTCATTGTGCCAGTTTATTGGCTCCTGATGCTGCTGCCACCTTCACACTGTCATTGCGCCACTCTGTGGCCTCCTGATGATGCTGCTGCCACCTCCACACTGTCATTGTGCCACCCTGTGTCCTCATCCTGATGCTGCTGTCACCACCTCCACACTGTCATTGTGCCACCCTGTGTCCTCATCCTGATGCTGCTGTCACCACCTTCACACTCTGTCATTGTGTTACCCTGTGGCCTTCTCTTGATTCTGCTGCTGCTACCTCCACACTTTGTCATTGTGCCATTTTATTGGCTCCTGATGCTGCTGCCACCTTCACACTGTCATTGCGCCACTCTGTGGCCTCCTGATGTTTCTGCTGCCACCTCCACACTCTGTCATTGTGCCACCCTGTGGCCTTTTGATGATGATGCTTCCACCTCTACATTCTGTCATTGTGCCACCCTGTGGCCTCCTCCTGATGCTGCTCCTGCCACCTCCACACTCTGTCATTGTGCCACTTTATTGGCTCCTGATGCTGCTGCTGACACCTTCACACTGTCATTGTGCCACCCTGTGGCCTTTTGATGATGATGCTGCCACCTCCACATTCTGTCATTGTGTCATCCTGTGGCCTCCTCCTGATGCTGCTCCTGCCACCTCACACACTCTGTCATTGTGCCTCTCTGTGGTCTCCTCATGCTGCTGCTCCTGCCACCTCCACACTGTCATTATGCCACCCTGTTGTCTCCTCCTGTTGTTGCTGCTGCCGCCACCTCCACACTCTGTAATTGTGCTACACTGTGGCCTCCTGATGTTTCTGCCACCTCCACACTGTCATTGTGCCACCCTGTGGCCCCCTCCTGATGCTGCTGCCTCCACCTCCGCACTCTGTCATTGTTCCACTCTGTGGCCTTCTGATGATGCTGCTGCCACCTCCAAACTCTGTCATTGTGTCACCCTGTGGCCTCCTCCTGATTCTGCTGCTGCCACCTCCACACTCTGTCATTGTGCCACTCTGTGTCCTCCTGATGCTGCTGCCACCTCCACACTGTCATTGTGTCCCTCTGTGGCCTTCTGATGATGCTGCTGCCACCTCCACACTCTGTCATTGTGCCACCCTGTGGCCTCCTCCTGATTCTGCTGCTGCTACCTCCACACTCTGTCATTGTACCACTCTGTGTCCTCCTGATGCTGCTGCCACCTCCACACTGTCATTGTGTCCCTCTGTGGCCTTCTGATGATGCTGCTGCCACCTCCACACTCTGTCATTGTGCCACCCTGTGGCCTCCTCCTGATTCTGCTGCTGCTACCTCCACACTCTGTCATTGTACCACTCTGTGTCCTCCTGATGCTGCTGCCACCTCCACACTGTCATTGTGTCCCTCTGTGGCCTTCTGATGATGCTGCTGCCACCTCCACACTCTGTCATTGTGCCACCCTGTGGCCTCCTCCTGATGCTGCTCCTGCCACCTCCACACTCTGTCATTGTGCCACTTTATTGGCTCCTGATGCTGCTGCTGACACCTTCACACTGTCATTGTGCCACCCTGTGGCCTTTTGATGATGATGCTGCCACCTCCACATTCTGTCATTGTGTCATCCTGTGGCCTCCTCCTGATGCTGCTCCTGCCACCTCACACACTCTGTCATTGTGCCTCTCTGTGGTCTCCTCATGCTGCTGCTCCTGCCACCTCCACACTGTCATTATGCCACCCTGTTGTCTCCTCCTGTTGTTGCTGCTGCCGCCACCTCCACACTCTGTAATTGTGCTACACTGTGGCCTCCTGATGTTTCTGCCACCTCCACACTGTCATTGTGCCACCCTGTGGCCCCCTCCTGATGCTGCTGCCTCCACCTCCGCACTCTGTCATTGTTCCACTCTGTGGCCTTCTGATGATGCTGCTGCCACCTCCAAACTCTGTCATTGTGTCACCCTGTGGCCTCCTCCTGATTCTGCTGCTGCCACCTCCACACTCTGTCATTGTGCCACTCTGTGTCCTCCTGATGCTGCTGCCACCTCCACACTGTCATTGTGTCCCTCTGTGGCCTTCTGATGATGCTGCTGCCACCTCCACACTCTGTCATTGTGCCACCCTGTGGCCTCCTCCTGATTCTGCTGCTGCTACCTCCACACTCTGTCATTGTACCACTCTGTGTCCTCCTGATGCTGCTGCCACCTCCACACTGTCATTGTGTCCCTCTGTGGCCTTCTGATGATGCTGCTGCCACCTCCACACTCTGTCATTGTGCCACCCTGTGGCCTCCTCCTGATTCTGCTGCTGCTACCTCCACACTCTGTCATTGTGCCACTTTGTGGTCTCTTGATGCTGCTGCTGCCACCTCCACAATGTCATTTTACCACTCTGTGGCCTCTTGATGATGTTGCTGCCACCTCCACACACTGTCATTGTGCCACCCTTTGGCCTCCTCCTGATGCTGCTGCCGCCACCTCCGCACTCTGTCATTGTGCCACACTGTGGCCTCCTGTTGAGCTGCTGCCACCTCCATACTGTCATTGTGCCACTCTGTGGCCTCCTCCTGATGCTACTGCTGTCGCCACCTCCACACTCTATCTTTGTGCCAGTCTTAGGCCTCCTGATGCTGCTGCCTCCTCCAGACTCTGTCTTTGGGCCACTCTGTGGTCTCCTCATGCTGCGTCCACCTCACCACTGTGTCATAGAATTTCTCTGTGGACTTCTCATGCCCTTCCTATCCTCCCCACTTCACGACTGGGCCACTATTTTGCCTTTTGGCCTTGCTGACATCATCATTTATTTGACCCTTCTTCTGATCTGTCAGAGGGAAGAAAAAGAGACACATAATGGTTCCTGTCTATGTAACAGTTGTAAGACCTGCATGACATGGTCCCTATTTTGCATTAGAATTGGCTTATGATTTGGTAGCCAAAAGCAGGATTGGGTACAAAACACAGAAGACATACAAATATTCCATTCACGTGTCATCTCTATTTTGGATACATTCTTGTTTTTTTTGGGCTTTAGCAATACTGATGGATTACTGACGACATGCTGACCGAGTGAAGGCGGATGCTCCACATACAGGATCCGTTTTTTCGGGGTTATTGTTCTAACAGATTAAAGGAAGGGCAAAATAAGTGACTTTAACACAAACTTACTGCTGACACCCTCTCCACCCTGTCCGGGGGGTGCTCTACTTGTATAAGCATTTAATAGAACAGGTTCTGTAGACCTGATTCTATATGGAATCAGCTGCCGATGGTGTAAAAGGAGTACACTTCTCACTTCTTCTTGACGCTAACATCGACCTATAAGGCTGAGTTCACACTTTTTGGTCAGTTTTGGCCCTCTAACTGCCTAAATAAGTGAAGTGTGCAGTGATTCTAAGAACGACGCCTGTCATCTGCTTTTCATACTGACTCACAGTATTGTTTCACTACCACAGCAGACTCCCTATGCGTGTTACTGCAAGGCACAGTGTTCTAAACCGCTATAAAGGCTCTCTGCAGCCAGGAAATAGTCGTTTTTTAACGTGATTCACCACAAATAAATTCGGATGAAACCAAACTTTTCCGAAAAATTTGGCGAACCGGACGAATCTAATTTTTGAGAAATTCGCTCATCTCTAGTTAGGATATAAGTATGATCAGAGTCTGTGATCAGTATATGTATGATCATGTGTTTCTACCTATGTGTGCGTGTGTTTAATGTGCAGCTATTATGAGTGTGTGAGTGTATCTGTGTGTGTGTTTGTATTCTTTGTGTATGTATATGATGTGAGGATGTGTGCATTGGTATCCATAGGTGCACATATTTGTTTTATTTTTGTGTGTTTGATTCAAGGATGTGTATTTGTATCCATGGGTGTACATTAGGGATGAGCTGATCGACTTCCGATGGAACATCCGAAGTCAATTTGCATAAAAATTTGTTTGAATGCTGTGAGTGAGCGCTCCATACAGTATTAGAATGTATTTGCTCCTATGAGCTGAAGTTATTACTTCATGAAGTCTCGCGAAATTAATTTCTACTGTAAAAAAAAAAACTTTTACCTCAACTCTTGTTTGGTTCCAAGGTACCAAAACCCAGTTCGGTAAAATGTTATTTTTTTTTATAGTAGAAATTAATATCTAAAGTTATTACCCAAAGTCTCGCGAGACTTCGCAAAGTAATAACTTCAGGTCATTGGAGCCAATACATTCTAATACTGTACAGCGCACTCGCTCCGTACAGTATTCTAACAAAGTTGTATGCGAAAGACCTTGGATGTTTCATCTGAAATTGATTTGCTCATCCCTAGTGTACATGTGTTGTTGTTTTTTTTTATGCATGTGTGTGATGTGAAAATGCCCGAGCCTGTGCCTCTTAGTGTGTACATTTGTACTCTGTATGTGTGATGTGTACTGTATTATTTATATGTGTGTGCATTTGATGTGCAGGTGTATGAGTGTGTGATTGTATCTGCGAGTGTATGTGTTTGTATTCTTTGTGTGCAATATGTGTGTTTTGTGAGGATGTGGGTGTGCATATAAGAGTGCACATCTTTTTAGTGTTTGTGTATGTATGTGATGTGAGAATGTGTGCTATAGGTGCACATTTTTGTTTTGTGTGTGTTTGATGCAAGGATGAGCATATGTATCCATGGGTGTAAATGTTTTTATTATTTATGTATGTGTGTGATTCCTGAGTCTGTGCTTCTCAGTGTGTAGATTTGCACTCTGTATGTGTGTTGTGTACTGTATTATTTACGGTATATGTGTGCGTGTATTTGATGTGCAGGATTCCGAGTGTGTCAGTGTATCTGTGAGTGCATCTCTTTGTTTGCATGTGTAATATCAGAGTATGACAGTTTGTTCCTGTGGGTGTATTTGTTTGTATTCTTTGTACAGTATATGTGTGTATTAAACATTCATGAGTGCACATCTTTTTATTATGTGTATATGTGTGTGATGTCAGGATGTTTGTATTCCTGGGAGCATGTGTTTGTATTATTTGTATATTTGCGTGCGTTTGTACCATATGTTTGCATTAGTGAGATCAGAATGTGCATCTGCGGGTGTGCAGTATATGTTTGTATCATTTGTATATATCAAGATGTGTGTGTCTGTATCTGTGCACATGTTTGTCCAATTTTGTGTGTTTGATGGAAGGATGTTTTTATTATTTGTGTATACGTGTAATGTGAGGATGTGTGTTTGTATCCACGGGTGCATGAGTTTGTATTATGTTTATATGTGTGTGATATGAGGGTACACGAGTGTGTAGGTGTATCTGGGGTTGCATGTGTTTGTACTTTATGTTTGCATTAGTGAAATCAGAGAACATGAGTCTGCATCTGTGGGTGTATATTTTTCTATTATTTGTATATGTGTGTGATGTGAGGATGTGTGCGTTTGTATTCATGGGTGAACATGTCTGTTTTTATTTTAGTGTCAGTGTGTGATGCAAGGATCTGTATTTGTATGTACATGTTTGTGCATGCGTGTGATGTGAGGATGTGTGAGCTTATATCCATGGGGGCATGTATGTATTATTTCTATATGTGTGTGATGTGAGGGTACACGAGTGTGTAGGTGTATCTGGGGTTGCATGTGTTTGTACTTTATGTTTGCATTAGTGATATCAGAGAACATGAGTCTGCATCTGTGTGTATTATTTGTATATGTTTGTGATATGAGTGTGCATCTGTGTGTATTATTTGCATATGTGTGTGATGTGAAGATGCGTGTGTTTGTATCCGTTGGTGAACATGTCTGTACTATTTTTGTGTCAGTGTGTGACGCAAGAACGTGTATTTGTATCCATGGATGTAGATGTTTGTATGACTTCTGTATGCGTGTGATGTGAGGGTCTGTGAGTCTGCGCCTCTCAGGTGTGTGTGTCATGTGTTGTGTGCATGTACTGACTGAAAGCCGGTGGTAATGAGTGAATTACACTTTGAAAATATCTGAATGCTTGGAATGTCTTTTTCAGGCTCGTGCTGCGGTAAACGTAGTGCAATCACATGATAACACACACGTGTAATAAAGATGAAACCTAATCCCCATGTACAGTGTGAATCTTTACAAACGCCTCTCCACAAGGACAGCTAAGGTAAAAAATACTTTCATCCGCAAGTCACACTCCGTTTTATTACATAAAGGTTAACTAGCCCTCCTAATGAACAATTATTACTCTATAAAACAAAGAAAAAGAGTGCGCAAGAGCGGAATATTAATTCGAAACAGAAGTAATTCTATTCACGAAGTAGAAAGACTACATATTAAATAATAAAAAGCCAAATTTCATTCTAAAATGGAGCCTGATAGACTAATCTCCTTTAATAGACTGAATATAATACCAATTTAAATTGTAATTGTACTTGAAGATGGTTTCTAAGAAAAAAAGAAAAAAAAAACTACAAGGCTGCTTGAGCAGGGAGGATTCTCCTGAATTGTTAACTTTCTACTTGCTAACATAAGGAATGGGAAAATCTTATCTAAAAAGATTCATGTGTCATATCAGCAATCTGGATGTTAGGCTTTAGTAAGGATAGAGCATGGGTGGCGTTGGCTAACTAAAATAGCATCTACAACGTATCTGGCTTGTGGCGTCGATTACAAAAGAATAAAAAAAATCTGATGAAAACATTACTTGGTGCTGACTCTGCTGACCAACAGCAATGCAAAAGAAATTCTAATGGACGCTGGGTCCCAGCTGGGCAAGGACATTAATTGCCTAAATCTCACGCTTGTCTGTGATGCAGCTTTCTCATTCAATCGCTTGCTCTCTCTCTCTCTCCCCTTCTCACTAGCTCACTCGATCTCTCTCTATTTCTCTCCACCCTCCCTGGGGATTTTAAAAATGCAGTATTTGAATTTTGGTGAGTGGTAAAGCCTCTGCCCTAGGACCCATTTGACAAATGAGAAGCCGTGCAGCATCAACACCAGCCGCCTGAGCTCCAGTGAGTCAATCTCTCTGCTAGTCAGCAAGCTCCTGTTGGGAAACGCCGAGCTCCCTCTCTTCGCTGTCATTGAGGAAGTTACGCTGACTCTTCATTAGGCTGCAGGCTTTGGTTAAATCCCTCGTTTTTTTTTTGTATTCTATCCAGTTTAAGCGGTTTCAGTTTTAATTTGCCTAGTTGCCTTAGCTGACAAATGAACGCACATTTCCAGTAGTAGGACAGCAAAGGGGGAGAAAAAGGACTTTTTTTTATTTTTTTGGCAACTTTAAGTCACCGCAGCGAAAAGACGACTTAAAACCTTCTGACAAGACAGGACAAACGTGCTTGCATGCTAGCCCCTTCACTTGTTCTACGTCGACTCCAGAGCAACACCATGCAGCATCCTCTGACGGGTGCAACCTGCGTGGCACTGCCGAATGTGGGCATGTGTCCACAGCTCTCTTGTGCCTTGACTTTTATGTACTTGCAGCAGGTAAGTTTCTCCTCTCCTTGCTTTGCTTTCTTTACATTGCTGTTGCTTGTAGGTGAACTTTATGATGGTTTGGTTGTAGGTTTTAGACTTTCTCTAGAGCAGCCAGTCTGAATTTCACCTTCTGTGGCGAGGTGAGGAAACAGTGCTATCAGTGACAGACTGGCAGAGCTTGCTGGCAGAAGAAGCTGGAATGTCTTAGGTTGTGAGGCTAAGACATGGGTGTGCTAGAATCTCAGCAGCTCGCCTGCACCCGCACTGCATGCTCCTGTATTCAGGCTGCTGCACAGGAACCAGAACCTGGTCGTTAAACCTGGAGCCGATTCTGCTTCATGGTGCTGGGCAATAATTGTGTCGGCACGTTACTTGCTGCAGTCGTAGGGAAGCGTGTGCCTAGTGGCTTTCTATCAAATAGTAGGCAGCAGTATTTTAATGAGATGGAAATGTCTCCTTTGTGAACCCGGAAAGCTCTGTGTTAAAGCTAATAACCTAATGAAAGGGAGAGCATGGATGTCTCTGCAAACCTCACGCTGGCTGCCTAGGACATGAAAAGAGTTAACGCGTAGGAATTAAGCATTGCACCAGTGTAAGTGCTTAAAGTGTGATCTTATGCCTGATGCTGCTTCATAGGCTTGCAGAAGGAAATGCCTTGATGCATATCTCAGAAGGGCATCTATGTTCTAATCTCTCTCAGTCTGGACTGTATTCATTTCCTTACCTGGGACTTAAGTCTTCACAATGGCTAGCTTTGTGCTGCATGGTCATAAATGGACCTTTTTACTGTTATGAAATGGTGTCTGCTGTGCACATGGAGTGTATGGAGGAAGCGACACTACTACACATCATGTAGATGTGAGATCTAGCAATCTGTGTGGAGGTCTTCTATCCTCCAGGACACACGGTCACATTCAAACTTTATATACTGCTTGTGCACGCCGGTCCATGTCATCGAGGACAGTCGTATAGGTAGATGAGCCCTACCTGGATATAGGTGTACACAGTCCTTGCTGCATTAATGGGGTGCACTGCTGTCTCCATTGTACTGTGTTTACATGTGCACCTAAACCATCGTGGGCGAGGGTTGACTGCATTTACATTTAGGGGAATTTTACTGTCATTTTTGGACTTGTGTCATGTGACCCAGCGTAAAGTACTGTCTACCATCTCTATTACTTGTACAGTCCCATGCAGTCCTAATGCTATCCTGCGACGCATACATGTTGTACTGGTAAAAGGTCCACACACGTTTTATTCGGTTATTCTTCATGCTGGCTCGTAAGTCATTTCCTGAAATAATGATAGATTTCCTCTCTTGCTGTGGTTCACCTGGCGTCCTGACCTAGTAGGAGTTCCTTGCCTATGCAGAAGGGTAAGGCAGTAAAGGAGAAGACATGCAGCCCTTTCTGTGCCACCCTATGGGCTTTGTTGTCACTTTGGCACATTCTAATCTATGCATACTAAAAGATTTATGTCTACATAGATTGTGACTGTGATTCAGGAACAGCAAGGCGAGTTCATGTTTTTGCATTCCCTATTCGAATTTGCATTTGATAAATGCTGAATACATCAACTTTCTAGGATTGTCTTTTTAATTACCTCCTCCCTAATAACTGCCTGTCCTTTCTCTTTAAATAAATCTTTCATAGATCTCATCCGCACCGCAGTCTTTTTTTTTTTATTAAATGTTTTATTTAATTAGCTTTGCTTTAGGTTTGGTCAGAGTCTACATTTTTCATTGTGACTGCTTGGTCATCCGTCTGTGCTTCTTTCTTGCATTATTTGTATATTAAATACATTTAAACAGCGAAACGCGTTTCGAGGTGAGAGGTCAGAAGGACCTGACAAAGGGTTGGGAGATTTACATAGCTGCAATGGTTTTTTTTCTCATGTCACCATTCCACTCCATCTGCAGCTCCTATGTAACCACATTACTACAGCAGGTAAGGTGCAAAATCTCTTGTTTAAGATTTTCCTGGATGCTATAATCTGGGTTATAATCCTATATAGTAGAAGCGTATTCTTATATCGATTTTGGTATAAAGGGGTAAAGCCACATTAACCATTTAGACTCTTGCCAGCCCTGGACTCAGTGGCACCAGGAGTGACTGATACAAATGTCATTACATCAGTAAATTGCTTGATTGCCTATAGGAGCATAGACGCATTTCATTGACTCATTTCCCCCTATGTAATGTGGAAACAGGCTTTATATAGCGAGAAGGGATACACCATTACAGTGCAAACAATGTGCCATAAAAAAACGCCGCACTATTTACTGCCACTAGCTCCAAACGCGGTGTAAACTTTATATTTGTCTTGAATATTTGAACAGATACTTTTCGCCTTTGCCAGTAGTTTTTAACACTTGTCTGCATTATTTATAAAGCTGTAAAATACATGCAGATGTCAACAGGCTGCGGCTGCACGCCTTATTGTTACCGATAATGCCACATAAAGCACAATCGGAGGATAGGTTTAATGACACAGAACTGAATGTGGCCAAGAAATTACACCAGCAAAGAAAAAAACTAACTTTTCCTACTTGGTTTATTGCTATGGCTTATTCTCAATGTGAATGATTTCAAAGGACTTCCGGTACATAGCTGTTATGGAGAGGGAAGGTTTTCTTATCTACAATTTTTTTTTAGCTCCTGCTCCAATCATAGTTTCCTGAAAAGCTGCATTGAGGACATCTGCATTGTACACAACATAATAGTATAGAAGTCCGCACAGTACAATACGCCCCCATGAGTAGAATTTACAAGGGGGAACTCAATGCCCTGTGTCGCGTACATCTGCAGTACTTGTCTATATGTGCACTTTTGCTTTTAGAAGAATAGTTCAGCTTTCAAAGCCACACAACTAGTTAATGTACAAGAAGTGAGCAGTGGATTCCTACTTGTTGTGTGTGATCTGCTTTCTGTGGTGACCACATGAAACTGCAGAATGCTCACATCTACAGTACATATGATAATTGTACACAGCCAATGCTATAATACAGCTCCATACAACAGTACATATATGCTGTATATGTACATTACACCCATCTACCTGATATACACCCATATAATAATGTAAATACCTACAATCTGCACATTAAAGCAAATATATACATCCAGCCAATAGCACTCCTCCACGCAGTATGCATATATACAGTAAGTACATTACATACATCTACCTGATATACACCCATATAATAATGTAAATACCTACAATCTGCGCATTGAAGCAAATATATACATCCAGCCAATAGTACTCCTCCACGCAGTATACATATATACAGTAAGTACATTACACCCATCTACCTGATATACACCCATATAATAATGTAAATGCCTACAATCTGCGCATTGAAGCAAATATATACATCCAGCCAATAGTACTCCTCCACGCAGTATACATATATACAGTAAGTACATTACACACATCTACCTGATATACACCCATATAATAATGTACATGCAGCCAATAGCGCTCCTCCACGCAGTATACATATATACAGTAAGTACATTACACCCATCTATGTGATACACCCATATAATAATGTAAATGCTGACAATCTGCACATTAAAGCAAATATATACATCCAGCCAATAGTACTCCTCCATGCAGTATACATATATACAGTAAGTACATTACACCAATCTACCTGATATACACCCATATAATAATGTAAATACCTACAATCTGCACATTAAAGCAAATATATACATGCCTACAATATTCACTTCCCTACAAGAAATACTCAGTACACATCTATAAGCTATTTACAGCATAGCCATTTAATATTACATATCTCCTCACAGACAGTGCTCATACATCTATAGATATATCCATACAATAACACATATCTATACAATCCATATCCAAACAGTTATATGCAATAATGCACATCCATGGAATAATACGCAGTTATATACTGCACATCCACACAGATCCCCACATGCAGTAAGGCACATCAGTACAAACATATACACACTCTACATTCCTATCACTAAGGCTACATGCACACGAGCGTTGTTTGTTTCCTTGTCCGTTCCGTTTTTTTGGCGAATAGGATGCAGACCCATTCATTTCAATGGGTCTGCAAAAAATGCGGACAGCACATCATGTGCTGTCCGCATCAGTATGTCCGTTCCGTAAAAAAATAGAACATGTCCTATTCTTGTCCATTTTAGGCATTGTTACAATGGATCTGCACAAAAAAAACAAAAACAGATGGCATATGGATATCATCCGTTTTTTTTTTGCAGGTCCGCAATTTGCGGACTGCAAAACACATACGTTTGTGTGCATGTGGCCTAATAATAAAAATAGTCAAAATACACATCCAAACACCGTTCACATTCATACACAACCATTGGCTGATTTACACCCTGCAAGCTATAGGTTGGAAACACTGCAGTCGGATAAGATGGCTGAGGCCAGTACTAAGCTGTTTGATGGGAAGTTCTGCGTAGGCTTAGAATTCTTAGCCTTTTATATTAGGAAGGTAAAATGGGACATAACTGAATCTAGTCACTTAACTCTTTGGGGTTGATTGTTTTTTACATGGGTTTATCTCTCAAACTTATAACAAATCTGAGATAAATGTAATAGCGCGGTGCCATAGCGATAGCTGCAGTCCTATGCAAGAAAAAAACATGAAGCTCTGCTACATATGTACTAATAGTTGAAAGGGCGCCACTCATTTTTAGTTAGCATCATAATAAGGAAACCCTGCAATAGACACACATTCTGAGGAGGGAACTTCCTGGGTTTTGACAGATTTTAATGTATTAGACAAATCTATAAACTGAACTGCTTCATCTATACAGGTCGTCTATCAGATGGAACAGAAAAGATCTCTGTATGTATCTCCAAGAAGCTGTGTGTAGGTCCCATATCTGGAGGCAGCAGAGCATGAATGTTATAAAATGATCAACTTTCTTTAAGACGCCTCAAAAACCAGTAATATTCCAGGTGATTATCACGGGGTATGGCCTACAAACCATATCCTAGTTCCTAGCATTGCCCTAACACGTTTCAAGCTACACATCCCGGTTTCTTGATGCAGTTTTAAAATTGGGAGTGGATCATAAAAGGAGAGAAAGTATAAAGGACTGACACAACTTCTCCTCTTTTTGAACTCACTCCTTATTTTGGCTTCTGTGTCAGGAAATCTGGCCGTGCGGCTGTACCCTAAAAAATATGAGTGGGTGTCAATTTATGTTTGAGTGTAATTTACCTATATGTTTATGGATGTGTTTTTGTAGATGTGTGTTTTATATTAAAGGCTATTTTATATAGCATGTAGGACTTTATTTACTGTGTATATGTGTGTGTCTGCCTGTACTGCTTACTTCATACATGCCTGATCCTGGTTAGGTTCATACACATATCACTTCACCGATGCGTACTTTTTGATTGTTTTCTGTGTTTCCATGTGTGTATGTTTGTGTGTTCCTTCTAATAGTGTTTCATACATGCCTTGTCCTGGTTAAGTTAATATACATATTACTAATAGAAGAAATCCCAGCAGGCACTTTAGCTTCAATTAGATGTGTTCTTTATTACATTAATTCAGATATAGGCTGGATGGGCCGAAACGCGTCTTAAGCCTATATCTGATATAATATAATAAAGAACCCATTCCCAGGACTGGCCGATTCATCACACACCATACACATATCACATCACAGTTGTGTCATTTTTTGCATATGTCTTTGTTTCCGTGTATTTTACTGTATGTTTGTTGTCTATGCTTCCATGTAGTATGTTTGTCTGTTTGCATGTGTGTATATCTGTGTGTTCCTTTAAACATTATTCCATAGCTGTATATTCCTGGTTGTCTTTACACTTATATTACAATGTGATATTATGTCAGTATGTTTGTATATGTCTGTCCTTTTATGTAGGTGTGGGATTTATTATATATATATATATATATATATATAAAAAATGCTCATACATGTATGTTTACCCCAACCCCACCATAAATAGAATTAAGAACAACCCTAGCATAGTAAACCATTTTTCGTCACATACAGCGGCAGTGGCGGTAATACCTTACAAGACAAAAATGCTCTGATACAGGTTGCGCTAAACGTAACCAGTGGTCAAATGGCCATCTGTTCCAGTACACCACAATAAGCTATCTCACAGTGGGCCATGCCCCCGTCAACGTGCTGGAAATGTTAATTTGTGTTCCTCACTTAATGATGATGCATGGGGTTTATGTTTCAGTATGAAGTCATCCGTAATCTGGGAATAACTTGGAGACATTGCTCAAGGTGGACAAACCTAGATCGAAAGCAATTGAACTAAAACTTCCTGGTCAACTTTTTTTTCTTAATTAGAAAGTAGCCTGCAGTAGATCATTAATGGCGGCTGGGACTGGTCATTCTTAAGTGCTCAAACAGTAGAAAATTGGCATTTGTGAAGTGCTGGGCTTGCAGGAATAGGTATCAGCTGTGCGGGCCGATGACCCTAAGGAAATGAAGAGAAGTACAGCTGGTAACCGTGTTCTTTAAATACTGCGCAATAAGTCAATCAGCATCTCCAATACGTTAATTTGCCGTCGGGCGGATGGTTGTTCTTGGCGCTTAGTAAATAAATTGAACCATAATATAAATTATTTCATTTAGATTTCCCCCTTAAAACAACACTTTGTTTAGTATCACAATAACGAGGGCGGTTGGGCTTATTGTAGATCTGTATATAGAGCAGTACACCGTCATACGTGTGTCTACAGTCACTGGATACATTCACAGGCTGCACTGATATCATTCTGCCTTAGTATAAAATCACTGATATAAGGCTCCGCCGCTCAGACTAGTATAGCTTCATGTACGTTGGAGCTATCAGCATGCACGAAGATCTGTCATGTGAAGAGACGCAGCACTTTAGAGCTATGTTTCTAGAAGAGACTTGTGCCGCAGGAACATAATCACTGCGGCAATTCACCTAAAATGTGAACCCATATGTTGGATCGAGCTCGCTCTGCAATGGAAGAGTCTACGGTGGAGGTGCTGCATGTGTTATCTGCACTGCGGGCACATTGCTCCACACCGCTTCTTGTCATCGCTATTCCCAGCTGATAGAGACGCTGCCTGGAATCTCAGCAGTGACGTGCGGAATGGGAAAGACCCCTTCCCTCCCTCCCCCAGCCATTGTGAGCTCATGCAGCAGAAATTGCAGCTCCAAATAGGGTTTGTGGAAAACGTGACTGTCATCGTGGTGGTAGACACTTGCCCTAAGCCTGAACTGGAGAGCAGCTCAATAGATCATGCTGTGATAACTGGATGTGATTACATAACCATGTCTGATAATAGAAGCCGGGGGAAAAACGCCCGAGCTGCTCCTTTATAGAGTTCTGGAGTACACTGGCATCATGCTGGACATGGCATCCAGGAAAACATAGATAGATGGATAGACACATAGATAGATAGATAGATAGATAGATAGATAGATAGATAGATAGATAGATAGATAGATAGATAGATCCATTGGTGATAAATATAAAGGCGATAGATAATAGATAGATATAAATGCATATATATATATATATATGATTGATAGATAAAAAGAATGAGATAGATATATGAAAGATAGATAATAGCTATGAGATAGATACAGTGCCTTGCAAGAGTATTCACCCCCCCTTAACTTTTTTTCGTATTTTGTTACATTGCAATGTTTTGTTAATCAGAATTTTATGTAAAGGATCAGAACACAATAGTCTAAGTTAGTCAAGTGAAATGAGAAAAATATATAAATAAAACTATTGTTTAGAAATAGAAAACAGAAAATTGTCATGTGCCTAAGTACTCACCCCCTTTGTTAGGAAGCCCATAAAAAGCTCTGGTGCAACCAATTACCTTCAGAAGTCACATAATTAGTGAAATGATGTCTACCTGTGTGCAATCTAAGTGTCACATGATCTGTCATTACATATACACACCTTTTTTGAAAGGCCCCAGAGGCTGCAACACCTAAGCAAGAGGCATCACTAACCAAACACTGCCATGAAGACCAAGGAACTCTCCAAACAAGTATGGGACAATGTTGTTGAGAAGTACAAGTCAGGGATAGGTTATAAAAAAAAATATCCAAATCTTTGATCATATCCAAATCTATCATAACCAAATGGAAAGAACATGGCATAACAGCAAACCTGCCAAAAGACGGCCGCCCACCAAAACTCACGGACCGGACAAGGAGGGCATTAATCACAG
The DNA here is from genome assembly GCF_905171765.1 of Bufo bufo. Taxonomy (NCBI): domain Eukaryota; kingdom Metazoa; phylum Chordata; class Amphibia; order Anura; family Bufonidae; genus Bufo; species Bufo bufo. The sequence goes on along the minus strand of NC_053395.1, from coordinate 76,054,391 downwards.
AGGCAGCACAGACACCTAAGGTAACCCTGGAGGAGCTGCAGAGTTCTACAGCAGAGACTGGAGTATCTGTACATAGGACGACAATAAGCCGTACGCTCCATGGAGTTGGGCTTTATGGCAGAGTGGCCAGAAGAAAGCCATTACTTTCAGCAAAAAACAAAATGGCACGTTGTGAGTTTGTGAAAATGCATGTGGGAGACTCCCAAAATGTATGGAGGAAGGTGCTCTGGTCTGATGAGACTAAAATGTAACTTTTCGGGTATCAAAGAAAACGCTATGTCTGGCACAAAACCAACACATCACATTACCCAAAGAACACCATCCCCACAGTGAAACATGGTGGTGGCAGCATCATGCTGTGGGGATGTTTTTCAGCAGTTGGGACTGGGAAACTGGTCAGAGTTGAGGGAAAGATGGATGGTGCTAAATACAGAGATATTCTTGAGCAAAACCTGTACCACTCTGTGCGTGATTTGAGGCTAGGACGGAGGTTCACCTTCCAGCAGGACAATGACCCCAAACACACTGCTAAAGCAACACCTGAGTGGTTTACGGGGAAACATGTAAATATGTTGGAATGGCCTAGTCAAAGCCTAGATCTCAATCCAGTAGAACATCTGTGGTCAGACTTAAAGATTGCTGTTCACAAGCGCAAACCATTCAACTTGAAGGAGCTGGAGCAGTTTTGCAAGGAGGAATAGGCAAAAATCCCAGTGGTAAGATGTGACAAGCTCATAGAGACTTATCCAAAGCGACTTGGAGGTGTGATTGCCGCAAAAGGTGTCTCTACAAAGTATTGACTTTAGGGGGTGAATAGTTATGCACATTGACCTTTTCTGTTATTTTGTCCTATTTGTTGTTTGCTTCACAATAAAAAAAAAAAAACATCTTCATAGTTGTCGGCATGTTCTGTAAATTACATGATAAAAATCCTCAAACAATCCATGTTAATTCCAGGTTGTGAGGCACCAAAACACCAAAAGAGTCAAGGGTTTGAATACTTTTGCTTAGCACTGTATATAGAGATGAGATAAGACTGATACATAGTAGAGTTGCTGCATTTAAGATATTGGAGTGAAGCCTAAATGAAAACCAGTGTGATTCCTGAGACATAAATCCTGTCTGTCACCAGGGATGTAATAAGTAAAGCTGTATTGTAGCAGCACATTGTGCACGCCCAGCGCCCCTGTCACATGAGAAATGGCGGCGCTTTGCCTACTTGAGTGAGAAGGAGCCCACATTACCACTAATGCTCCTCCGCCATCTGTTTTCCTTACAGCTGGGCCTGACTGATCGTCCGGGGCACAGACGAGATGTTTTGGATTTGTTTCCTGATTAATGGCCCTGCTGTACAATAGACGCTGCGCCTCCGCACTCACTAGCGCACAGGCCGCTGACTGACAAATGATGCTTTGTAAATGTGCCACATAGTGTGCTGCAGAAGAGGACTGCACGCTGGTGTCCTCACCAGAGGGGGCAGTGCAGCGCTCACGAGCAGCCTCCAAGGGGGACCTCCACTTTCTGCCTGACTGCAGCACCTGCACCTAAGGGGGATACCGTGCGGTCCGGTGCTTTAGTTCTGTGCAGTCATTGTACTCTGGTTAGTCTCTTGTTGAACAGCTTATGAGGATCACATGCAGAGTGACATCACAGAGATCCCATTCAGATTTCTGATGCTGTCTGTTGAAATTTGGAAACCAGGTACTGACTATGACTACAGGAGAGGGACATATTACATGTGCAGTATCTATCTGTATCTGTCCGTCTGTCCATCCACCGGCCATCCATCATCTATCTGTATCTATCTATCTATTATCTATCTCTGTCCATCCATCTTTCTATCTCTGTCCATCCATCTGTCCATCCATTATCTATTTATCCATCTATCTATCTTTCTATCAATCCATCCATCTATCTAAAAAAAACTAAAATGGAAGCAGGCAGCACTCTCAAGTGGAAAATACCGTTTATTCCCCCAGGCAGGAAGTGTGACGTTTCGGCTCTATATACTGGAGCCTTTCTCAAGCAACCAGTGGTAGTGAACAGAACATATATAAGCATAAAGTGCAACTCATAAACAATAAGTGCAACCATACTTAAAAAATATGCATTTGAGTGCTTACATAGGGCCAAAAGTACATAAGTGGACATGATTATATCATATAATTATCATACATGATTTTAAATAAATATGTGCAAAAAGCAATTGTGTTAACATTCATAATCTCACCAATTAATCTAATGTATGATAATTATATGATATAATCGTGTCCACTTATGTACTTTTGGCACTATGTAAGCACTTTAATGCATATTTTTTATGTATGGTTGCACTTATTGTTTATGAGATGCACTTGCACTTTATGCTTATATATGTTCTGTCTTGTGCCTTTGGACTTGCACCTCTTTTTCCTTATGTTCCCTTTTTATCTTGTGCTGCCATTTTATGTATCCATCTATCTATTATTTATCTATCTATATCTATCTATATCTATCTATCTATCTATCTATCTATCTATCTATCTATTTATTATCTATCTATCATCTATCTATCTATCTATCTATCTATTTATTTATTTATCATCTATCTATCTATCTATCTATTATCTATCTATTTATTATCTATCTATCTATCTATCTATCTATCTACTGTTTCTATAATATATTTAATTTATGTTAGGCGCCTGTAATGGATTAGCAGTGTACCTTCTCATGCCTAAGGTTTCATATGGAGACGTCCGTATGCTTTTTTATTGTGCGTTCAAATTGAATCGGACAGGATTTGTGCCTCATTCCATGTGATGCCAAATAATATTCAGCCGGGGCGTCTCTGTAGGGGTGTATAGGTGTCAGTTGCCCCCGAACCCTGGTGCAGAAGGTACAATAAAAGGTATGGTGAGTCAGGCGTCCTATTACAGCTCTAGTGTGGGGGTCCGGATCTGTAAGTGCACTATTACTAGGGCAGAATACCTGTTAATACATACGGGGCTTTCTGTGAATAAAGCTGCCCTTATTTTATGAATTTGTTTCGTGATCATTTTCCCTTTATAAAACGCCTGTGGTGTATTCTTTATATGCTAGTCCTAGAAATACTTGTTGGTGCTGCTCCAAAATTCAGTTTTTGTCTAAGATGGGGTCAACTCTTCTGTAACCTCCCTATTTCCACTAAATCTTACTTCGAAGAACTGTTAAGAAATTCCCGACCGCTGACAGTAAATTTACATTGGCCGCTGGCCATTTAAACATGGTGCCCGCTGCTCGGGTGTCTGCTGTTTTAAAGAGCAGAGAACCGGCGCTCAAGTTTTAACCCTTCAGATGCTGTGGCCATCCGGGTGTGTTCCAGCTCCCCCAGCGGGGATCAGGGGAGCCGCAGCATTTATGCAGCAGCCCCTGTTCTCCGCCTGTGCGATGGTGCACGGCACTGAGGTGGGAAAACCTTCCTCAAAGCAATACAATTGAGGAATTCACAACAGGGATACCATAATTTTTTCCTCTTCCCCCCCTTTTCTCTTTTTCCCCCAAAAATTGCCCAAACTGAATCACAACTGATTTGGATGCACCCATTTAGAATCAATTCAGTCATCTCTAGTTCAACCATACAATATGATTGCCGTACAGTCATCTGTCAACCTAGCCACTGGGATAAGTAGTCTATACAGTCAGACCAAAGCCCTGGTGCGACGGGGACCGGCGACATTACCACTACCACAGCATGGCTCCTCTAAATGAGGGGGGCCTGGTTATTAGAGCCCAGAAGCTTTTAGACACTTTCCTGAGCCTAATCCAAATGAGCCCTGTGACTTTAACTTCCTGGATCTATTGGTCTGATCCTGAAGCAGATGGGCTTCGTTCCACCTCACATGTGGTACATAAATTCCGGCTGCACTTTCCATACTGTGAGCGCTCCTGATTTACGGAGGGGAGCGTTCCAGTTTGCGGTGTTTTCCTGCCATAATTGCTTACTGGTTGATTGTACGAACACTTGGTTTGTAAGGCGAGAGCTATTTGCAGCAGAGTGCTCATCGTGATGCACTGCATCGAGCGCTGATATTTTTATAGTCTTCAATATAAGTGGCTTTATTGTATTATTTACCAAGCAAAGATAAAGTTGTTTTCTCTCTCCTCCTCGCACGCCGCGCTTTATTTTATTACATGTTTGTTGTTTGCCACATAATGTACACAAAGAAAGTCTATTGTGCCGTCTCTGTCTTAAGCTTTAGCAAAATCCTGCAGGCTTTGAGGTGGAGAAAAGAAAAAAGAAGAAGTGACAATGGCTTTCTGCAACAGAGTATATCACTTTGCATTAAGAGCCGTAATGACATTAGCGGGAGCTGAAGCTGAACCTTTCCATATGAAAAGATCCCTAAAGGTCTGCAGTCTTTTCAAGGCACTGGTGAAATTGATTTATCAGTTTGAAATTGAAGTATTTAATGCATTGGATTCTCTTGAGGAAATTATGCCATTCCTCTGCTAGCATCTCTCATTTACCTCCTGACTAGACCAATGCACAATCATTTTACTTCTTTTGCATTATATTCCCTTTCCTGGCACTGCTGTAAACTTAATTAGACAAAAAGTAGACTTATGAGCTGCGAGAAAGGACTATTAATATTGTGCGCCATTGAGGTTCAGCGTCAGTGTATTTCTTAATTTGTGCTAGGATAAAAAATTAACTAAACTGGATCATCAGGACTAATCCGCAGGAGAACATCATTAGACTCTGTCATCACAGGAAACACATAAGGGTGCTGCCACACCTGGCTCTGAACACTTTTGTAATTGCATGTAATTAAAAATTTTGTATAGCCACTGAGTTATTCAATAAAATGTATCTGTATAGCGCCACCTGCTGTTTGTTCTTTTTCTTATTTCTTTGCCCTTCCCACTGAGAAGGCCGCACATGCTCAGTTTCATCCTTCAACTGGCTCCTGAGCTGTGATAGGGAGAGCATGGACACGCCCCCTGAGCTGTGATAGGGAGAGCATGGACACGCCCCCTGATCTGCAGCAGAAAAGACACTCCCCTTGAGCTGTCAGCTTCATATAAATCTAGCAGAGCAATGAACGGGGAGATCTCTGGATCCATGTGGTACAGGGCTGGTTTTTCTAGTTTTGTTAGGGATTGCCATGTCCTATATGATTTCTGATTTTCATTTTTTCATTAGTCATAGGATAACCCCATTTAAGGGTCGATATAACTTCTCCATATTTTTTTTAAGCCACTCTTGGTTTTCGCTTCCAAAAACCTGAATGTGTGGCAGCACCCTAAGGGTCTATTCACACATGGCAGATTTTCTGTAGAAATTTGTGAAGCTGAAAATCATTTGTTGTGCATCTGAATGGGATTGTTTCTGCAACATGTGAATGGATTTATGCAAGCCTGATTGAGATAAATAGACAGTCGTAGAAATGTTCTACATGTGAACATACCCTCCAAGTATCCAGAGCGACATTGTCTCAATCCTTGAAATATCCCTTACCACAAATGGAAAAGCTAAAGTGGCCAATAGATATGAGCAAATCGAATCCCACAAAAAGGAATTCAATCTGCATTTCAGGATAAATTCAATTTGCCTTGAAGACGAATTTCCTCGTGCTTCGTGTTAGCGAATCGATTTAACCTGAAATAGTGTAAAAAAGAAAAAAAAAATCATACTTACCTCCTCCATTTACTCGCGACGGGCCACCAGCCGCCATCAAGATCTCGGCCGAAATCCCGTACGTGGTGACATATTACATCACCACACCAGCTGGCGTAGTGACATAAACTCTTGCCGTGCGAGATTTCACGCCAGATCTTCAAGCAAGATGGCGGCGGCTGACCCGTGGCGAGCAAATGGCGGTGGTAGGTTTTTACACTCAGATGCCGCTATCATGTATGAGCGTGGCATCTGAGGGGTACAATGACGGGGGAGGCGCTTTAGCAGCTCCCTGTCATTGCGCCCACTACTTACAAAAAAATGCACTTTGTAATGAAGAAATTCATCACAAAGCAAATTTTTTGTAAAATTTGGAGAATCAACCGAATTGAACTTTTCAAAAATGTGCTCATCTTTAGTAGCCCCAATAGCATGTAAAGGGCATAGATAGAAGAAGGGGTCACCTTCGTGGCTAGAATCTGGAGGAAGCTACAGTAGGTCTACATCTGGCTGTAAAGCTGGCCATACACATTAGACAGATATCAAACCCACCCATTGTGTTGGGATTTGTCGACCATCTAACATGTAAGGGGCCTCCCAACTATCCCTCGGTGGCAAATGTTGAGAGAATGATTGGGCTATCAGATTTCAACGTGCTTGCTTCTTTTGTTCTCAGATGAGCCCCCACCAGAGGTGACTTGCAGAGTCTCATTCCCCTCTCCCCATTCAGATGTACTCATGTACTTTAGGTACTCAGAGCTGTCGGTCAAACAAGTATTTGGCAGACAACTTCCTAAAGTGTGTGGCCAGTGTGTAGTGAACCTCGTATCCACATGCAATGCAGAGGAGAACAGATGCACAAATACATGGAACCAAGCAGAAAATAAATGAATAGATTGCAGTAGACGATGACCACTGCTTTACTTATTCGGATTGAAAATAATCCAGTTATTTTAGAAGAAGCACATACATCTAAATCCCCCCAAAAATATTATGGTGAGCAATATCAGGGGCCTGAATTGCCTTTAGTATCAATGTGAAGGTTTCAAGCTGATGCAGAACCTCTTCCTGATGTTTTGTCTGAGAATATAGAAAGATGGATAACTTAAAGGAGGACAGGAAACAGTCTAACTTTCTATTATACAGTACTTTCTGCTAACCTGGTTCTTAAAGGCCATAGGGACCAATCTATCTTTACAAGTCTAAGTGGTGGACATCATCTGTGGCAGACATATTGACCAAATCCATGGTAGTTTTTTTTTCATACTAAACATTGTTACTATACGTATACCATGCCTTACTGGAAAACCCTTTAAGAGAATTAAGATTTTTATGCTTCAGGTGCTGCCAAATGTTCTGTGTTTTTATGCAGTTTTTGAAGTCAAAATAAAGAGTGGATCATAAAAGGAAAGAAAGTATCAAAGGGTTTTTTAAGAGTAAAATATCGATGACGTATCCTCAGGATAGGTCATTAAAATCTGATCTGTAGTGGTCTGTCTCTTGGAACCCCTACCGGATAGCTGTTTGAAGAGGTTGCCGCTATCCAGTGATCGCTGCAACCTCTTCTTAGACCTTTGATGTCACATTAATTGGTCATATCACCTGTTTGTAGTTCAGTGTCATTCAAGTGAAAGGGTGTAGTCTGCAATACTAAGGACAGCCGCTGTACAATGTATGGTGCTGTGCCTGGTATGGTTCGAGGAGACCACAGCGTTCACCAGAGAGTCACAGCCTCTTCAAACAGCTCATTGGCAAGGTTGCCTAAAGTCAGATTCCACTTATCTGATATTGATGACCTATTGTGAGGATAAGTCATTAATATTGTACTCCAGGAGACCCCTTTAGGGACAGACACTACTCTTTCTTTTAATCCACTTGTGCTCTTGGCTTTAAAAACTTTAAAAACTGCATAAAAACCTGAATGTATGGCATCACCCTTCTTCTTGGAGTCATCGCCTTTATGTCCCTGAGGCCTCATGCACACGACCGTTCCGTTTTTTGCGGTCCGGAAACCGTGGATCCGCAAAAAACGGAAGCCGCCCGTGTTGCCTTCCGCAATTTGCAAGAATAGAATAGAATATTTTTTTAACGGGGCCGCGGAATGGAGCCACGGATGCGGACAGCACATGGAGTGCTGTCCGCATATTTTGCGGCCCCATTGAAGTGATGCGGACCCAAACAACGGTCGTGTGCATGAGGCCTAATAGTGATAACTAATATGCGACATTCGCTTATGGTAATATTACTGTTCAGGACAATCTGTCCATACATTTGGAGGAGTAATAGTCTGATTCTTTATATTGCCCTAAATTGAGAATTATTTTGGTTCCAAATATGGGTAGAATATTATCAATGTAAATCAGGCTGGGCTTACACAGAAGATCCAAATCATGGGCTTATAATTATGATGACTGCCATGAGCAGTTGCCCAAAGCAAAAAAATCAAATCAAATGAAAGAGCTGATTTTACAGCTGCCATTTTGAAAATGAAAGAGGCAACCATTTTGTCACATAACAGTGAAAAACTGAGAGACTTATCATAAAGAAATGGACGCCGCTAACACTCAGTCACCATATACATACCAGTAAAGAGCTGTAAATGTGTTTGGAAAATCTGCCCTTACGGTCTGTTTTAGTGTTAAGCGATTTGGACTTCGATCCAAATTTCAGGAAAAATTCAATTAGCTGCGAAGCTGAATTTCCTCGTGCTTCGTGGTAGCAAATCGATTTTCCCTGAAATGTGTAAAAACAAAAAAAATAAACATACCTTATCAATTTGCTCGAGACCGGCCATCTGCTGCCATCTTGATTGAAGACCTTGCCCGAAGTCCCGTGCGTGGTGACGTATGACGTCACCAGGCCGGATCTGCAGCCGGCTTGTTGCGAGCAAATGGATGATGTCATTTATTATTTTTTAAAAATTTTTATACTGATTATTACTGTTAGATGCCGCGATCACCTATGAATGCGGCATCTGGGGGTGTAAATGACGGGGATTCGCCGCTCCCTGTCATTGCACCAACTACTTACAAAGGAGTAAATCTTTTTGTAAAAGCAAGCAAATTTTTGGGTAAAATTTGTAATCGCAGCCAAATAGAATTTTGGAATACTTCACTCATCTCTAGTCTGTTTCATCTGCCTGTTTCTAACTCTCTAGACGATCTAGAACGTGCGGATTGTTTCCACTATCGGCCGGATGCGGTGGTGGCCACTCACAGACAGATGTATTGTGCAGGGGTCTTCATAGGGAATCAGGAGAAAGTTTTGTATTTGTGGGAGGATAATCAGCGGGCAGGCGTTCTTCTCTGTCCGAGCGAGGCACGGCTGTCTCCGCCGTAACAGAACTGCACAGCTCAATTAATGCAGCGTGGCAGGAGGAGGAAAAAATGGTCTCTCTCTTGTCAGAAGCCAAGTTCTTTACTTTCAGAGGCTGACAGAATAGCACTGCAGGGGCTTCATTTATTTCCATTCAGAATGTCATTACTGGGTAATACACAGTGACTCCTTCATGCAGTTTGGGCTTATTCTTATAATCTTTATTATTTTCAAGCACTTAAGTGTTTATTTACACCCAAGGTGTCAGAACAACCTGCAGAGCTGCGAGGAGCGTCCTCTTCATGGGGCTTGTGCGCTTTCGAAATAGTTTTGTATGAAATATAAGTTGTGTTGCTTTAGCTGTGAATATTACTATTATTCAGCCTCAAACTGTGATGTATCTCTAGACAGAAGAAGTCCTGATGCACTAATAAGAGTTAAAGGGGTACTCCAAACATAACCACGTATTACCTGTCCACACGGCTGTTCCCATAAATACTATTGTGTATATAGCAGGAGTATGTGCCCTCACTGCCGCTATATACATACCTACCCTCACTGTGTGTACCCTCACTGCCGCTATATACATACCTACCCTCACTGTATGTACCCTCACTGCCGCTATATACATACCTACCCTCACTGTATGTACCCTCACTGTATGTACCCTCACTGCTACTCTATACATACCTACCCTGACTGTATGTACCCTCACTGCCGCTATATACATACCTACCCTCACTGTATGTACCCTCACTGTATGTACCCTGACTTCTGCTATATACATACCCTTACTGTATGTACCCTCACTGTATGTACCCTGACTGCTGCTATATACATACCTACCCTCACTGTATGTACCCTGACTGCTACTCTATACATACCTACCCTGACTGTATGTACCCTCACTACTACTATATACCTACCCTCACTGTATGTACCCTCACTGTATGTACCCTCACTGTATGTACCCTCACTGCTGCTATATACCTACCCTCACTGTATGTACCCTGACTGCCGCTATATACATACCTACCCTGACTGTATGTACCCTCACTGTATGTACCCTCACTGCTGCTATATACATGCCTACCCTCACTGTATGTACCCTCACTGACACTCTATACATACCTACCCTCACTGTATGTACCCTCACTGACACTCTATACATACCTACCCTCACTGTATGTACCCTCACTGCCGCTATATACATACCTACCCTGACTGTATGTACCCTCACTGCCCCTCTATACATACCTACCCTGACTGTATGTACCCTCACTGCCTCTCTATACATGCCTACCCTCACTGTATGTACCCTCACCGACACTCTATACATACCTACCCTGACTGTATGTACCCTCACTGACACTCTATACATACCTACCCTGACTGTATGTACCCTCACTGCCGCTATATACATACCTACCCTGAGTGTATGTACCTCACTGCCCCTCTATACAAACCTACCCTGACTGTATGTACCCTCACTGCTACTCTATACATACCTACCCTGACTGTATGTAACCTCACTGCCGCTATATACATACCTACCCTGACTGTATGTACCCTCACTGTATGTACCCTCACTGCTGCTATATACCTACCCTAACTGTATGTACCCTGACTGCCGCTATATACATGCCTACCCTCACTGTATGTACCCTCACTGACACTCTATACATACCTACCCTCACTGTATGTACCCTCAGTGTCCCTCTATACATACCTACCCTCACTGTGTGTACCCTCACTGCCTCTCTATACATACCTACCCTCACTGTATGTACCCTCACTGCCCCTCTATACATACCTACCCTCACTGTGTGTACCCTCAGTGCCCCTCTATACATACCTACCCTCACTGTATGTACCCTCACTGTATGTACTCTGACTGCTGCTATATAGAAACCTACCCTCAGTCATCCATTATGGCAATTAGATGGGTGACATTTTGCCTCATTATTGAACATCGATGCGTGTGACTTATTATGATAGTCATGTTTCTACCTCATCAAAATTGCCATGTCTCTGGATTATCATAATAGTCATTCCCTTGTCTGAACAGCGGTCAGACCCCCACCGACCACACTCTAATATTGACCCTATAGCTGGAATATTCCTTTAACTCTTGGTGGTACACCGTGATATATACTTTGAGCTGAATTCCTATGTAACTTCACAGATAATATCACAATGAATAATACCGCGTGGCAAACCCTGTGCTGCTCGGCTCCATTTGTACCCATGTAACACTTTATGCCGACCCATCTTATCACGTCCCAGCTCCATACACCATGACTCTTCGTCTCCTGCTATACTATAATATAATTCTGTGCACAAAAATACATTGGCAGAATCAATTGAATTTCACACTACTTCATGTTACTGCTAGTTCTGTAGAGTAGAAATACACCTAAAACTGTGTAGCAGAGCTGAATATGTTTAGTGGTGTGAGCAGTGTTTGTGCCTGATCATGTGAGATAGCATAATGCAGTAGGTTTGCCTGCAGTCCGGTATAGAACCACAGCAAGGTTGAGCTAAAGCACACATTTAACTCTGCTACCTTTGGTCCCATCGCTTTATTCATTGCTTTATTTTGTTACCTTGTTGTTTTTCATACTGATTAATTCTGGATAATCAAGCCAATAAAAGGTTTCAATGTCTATTTCACCCGGGAAATAATTTGATTAAAGCCACCTCCTAAGTTCCGGTGTTTTTATGGCTCTTCTGTAATACGTGACTGAAATCAACAAACCAGTGTCAAAACCCAACAGACCTCGTTTGACAAAGTGCATCATTGCATCTGCACAACTGTCGGTTTTCGGATGATGTGTCTTTTTATTTCACAGCATGGCGCTGGTGTAAATGATATTAACATTTTCCTACACGCTCTATTGTCAATTACTTTTCACCATTCTGTTGCACCATTATTATTATTTTTCCTTATTATCCCCAGAATAAATTTCCATATGTAGCAGTGCTGTGATGTTTGCCGCTTGTGCGCCTTGTAACAATGACATCAAACATAATGAAGATGCAAATCTATGTTAACATGCCAGATTTAGCAGAGCTTAGTATGTCTTTTTATTGCAGATTAATAATGGGTTTACATAGGGCTGCCAGTCAGCCATATTACTTTATTAATAACTGAGGAATAAGAGCTGTACAAAGCCATAGAGGTAAATGACAAATTCAGCCCTACTACATATGTAGCTTTGGTTGACTGTACCCTTGTTGCATAAAGGTGTCTAAACTTATTTCCTGTTTTTGACAGATAAGAAGTCTTGTGAACAGAAGTCCTAAGTGTCTAAAATGGACTTCGATACGAATTTCAGGGAAAATTTGATTTGCTGCAAAGCCGAATTTCTTCGTGCTTCGTAGTAACTAATCAATTTTCCTTGAAATGGCGCTTAAAAAAAAAAAATCATACTCACCTCACCCATTTGAGTGCAGATCACGTGCTGACTAAGGCCCCTTGCAGACGAGCGTGTCCGGATTAGGTCTGGATGCGTCCCGGTGCATTGCGGCAAACCCGCGCGAGTAGGAACGCAATTGCAGTCAGTTTTGACTACGATTGCGTTCCGATGTTCAGTTTTTAACGCGCGGGTGCAATGTGTTTTGCACGCACGTGATAAAAAACTGACTGTGGTACCCAGACCCGAACTTCTTCACAGAAGTTCAGGTTTGGGTTAGTTGTAGTGTAGATTGTATTATTTCCCCTTATAACATGGTTATTAGGGAAAATAATAGCATTCTGAATAGAGAATGAATAGTACAATAGGGCTGGAGGGGTTAAAAAAAATAAAAAAATAATTTAACTCACCTTAATCCACTTGTTTGCGCAGCCGGCTTCTCTTCTGTCTTCTTCTGTGAGGAATAGGACCTTTGATGATGTCACTATGCTCATCACATGGTCCGTCACATGATCCATCACTATAAAGATGGATCATGTGACAGACCATGTGATGAGCGTAGTGACGTTATCAAAGGTCCTATTCCTCACAGAAAAAGACAGAAGAGATGCTGGGCGCGCGAACAAGTGGATTAAGGTGAGTTAAATTATTTTACTTTTTTTTTTAACCCCTCCAGCCCTATTGTACTATTCATTCTGTATTCAGAATGCTATTATTTTCCCTTATAACCATGTTATAAGGGGAAATAATAATGATCGGGTCCCCATCCCGATCGTCACCTAGCAACCGTGCGTGAAAATCGCACTGCATCCGCACTTGCTTGCGGATGCTTGCGATTTTCACGCAACCCCATTCATTTCTATGGGGCGTGAAAAATGCACAAAGAGGAGCATGCTGCGATTTTCACGCAATGCACAAGTGATGCGTGAAAATCACCGCTCATGTGCACAGCCCCATAGAAATTAATGGGTCCGGATTCAGTGCGGGTGCAATGCGTTCACCTCATGCATTGCACCCGCGCGGAAATCTCGCCCCTGTGTGAAAGGGGCCTTACGTTTGACATCACCACTCTAGGCAGCGTGATGACATCATCACGCACCGAGCGAGATTTTGAGCTGGATCTTCAAGCAAGATGGCTGTGGCAGCCAGTTTTTGTTTTTTTTATGATTAAGCCCTGAAAGGCTTTTATATTAATCTCACATGCCACGATCAGCAATGAACGCAGCATCTGAGGGGTTCAAAGACGGGAGGTGGCGCAGTTGCCGTGCCCTGTCATTGTGCCTGCTACTTACAAAGAAATGTGCTTCATGACGAAGTAATTGGTTTTGAAGCCAATTTTTTTGTAAAATTCAGCAAAGCAGCCGAATTGAATTTTTAAGAACTTTTCTTAACACTAATAATATTAATAATCTTTATTTATATAGCACCAACATATTCCACAGCGCTTAATGTTAATGCCTTTAATTCTTAGGGGGAGATTTAGCAAACTGGTGTAAAGTAGAACTGGCTTAGTTGCCCATAACGACCAATTCCACCTTTCATTTTTCAGAGTGGCTTTTGAAAATGAAAGGTGGAATGTGATTGGTTGCTACGGGCAACTAAGCCAGTTCTACTTTACACCAGTTTTGATAAATCTCCCTCTCAATTTAAAAAAATGGAAAAAAAATTGGGCCAAATTGCTTGCATCTACTTCTCATATTGGATGCTGAATCTGTATAGCTCCACAGTAAGGAGAAATGCAGACATGCATGCACTACCGTGTGCCCTAATTCCCTGCTCGCAAGATTGCAGCCTTCATTATCATCAATGATATGCCGTGGCTGAAAGCTAAGAGTGCAGATATATCCCCCTTCCTACCCCGCAGAACATGCCAGTTACCCATCACATGTAGTCTCCAGCACTCGCCTATTAAAATAATACCCCTCTGGCACTCTTGTTACTTATACTGTAAGTTGGAACCATTGATTTTGTTACCAGGCAGTGTAAGGTGAACTGGGAAGGAGACTAATGTAATATCTGCGCTGATCTGGCCTATCGGTGACGTGAATAGCTCCAAGTGATCACCAGCTTTCATCACTGGTGGAGAAGGAGGTTGCATCAGCCCTTTATAATACAGCTCCTTGCAGCAAGTCCTGTTCTATCAGAGAGATCTTCACTGTAACGTCTCCTCCTTTAGGCCTCATGCACATGACCGTTCCGTTTTTTGCGGTCCGCGAACCGCAAAAAAACGGAAGCCGTCAGTGTTGCCTTCCGCAATTTGCAGAACGGAACGGTTATAAATGCCTATTCTTGTCCGCAAAGCACGGACAAGAATAGGACATGTTATATTTTTTTAATGGGGTCACGGAACGGAGCCACGGATGCGGACAGCACACGGAGTGCTGTCCGCATCTTTTGCGGCCCCATTGAAGTGAATGGGTCCGCATCCGAGCAGCCAAAACGCAATCCCTTTTTTTAGGGTTTGGTTGTATTGTATCTATGTGATCTGACGTGTAATAAAAGCAGTAAAGTATTATAACAGCCACGAGAGTATAGACCGACTAAAAACTTGAAGATAAATATCCTGCAGTCTATATGATGGTAAATACTAGTGTTGACCAAAGTAAAAATATTCTAAGTGGAATTCGGTTCAAAGTTTATGAAAGCTTTTATTTGCAACAAATCTGTATCTCCCGTTTTGTGGTAACAAATTAGTTGTTCCTAAAATGGCAGCTGCATGTGTTACAAAGTAAAAATATGAAGCCGGGGAATGCAAGATCACCCATAATGCTGTGCTGCCAGCCGATTGCCATCCCCTGTGATGTCACAGGTCTATAAAACCCTCATCCCACACGGTCTCCGCCATTGTCTTGGGAGCGAGGCATAGGGAGAGAAGTGGCAAGCACTCATATAATAGGGACAGGGTTGTTGAAAATGATTACTAGAAGAATATTGGAGGGGGAGAGTGTAGGGAGAGTGTAGGGAGAGTGTAGGGAGAGTGTAGGGAGAGTGCAGGGAGAGTGTAGGGAGACTTATCTGCGTCAGTTTTATTTATTCCTACATTTACTTACTCCTACATCAGCCATAAACTAAGATATGTATTTCAATACCAATAAGCTGAAAGCCTTTATTATTCCACTGCCAGCATGCCATCCAATACCATCCAGTCTGCACCCCTTAGCGGGAGCTCAATCATAGTGATGACCATCCTCATTTTTTGCTGGGTTTAATTCTTCCGAATCATTCTTCAAAGTCTCCATGTCCTAGAAAAGACAGCAAGATGCAGAGAGAGGACGAGCTGGAAGTTCCTGATGACATGTTCTCATCGATATTAGATGATGTGGAAAGGAAGAAAAGCAGACGGCAGAAGAAGGGCTCCCACCTGTAGGGCAGGAGAGTGCTGAGGTTGGAGAAATGGGTATGCCAGAGCTGATTAATATTCTGGTTTACTGTCAAATAACCTGCAGGAGTTTGCAGTCAAGTACATGTAATATGTATATTGTAAACCAGCAACAGCCCCTGTTTAAAGGTGCATCTCGGCCATTAACAATGAAGTAGTGTTGAGCACAAATATTCGAATAGCAAATTTTTATTGCGAATATCGCCACTTCGAGAATTCGCGAATATTTAGAATATAGTGCTATATATTTGTTATATCGAATATTCTATCTGAACACATGATTTCCATCTGAACACACGATTCCTCTCTGCTTCTTGCTTGTGGGCCAATGAGAAGGAAGCAATGTCAAGTTCACAACAATACTTAGTGCACCAATCAGTAATCTGTAGTCAGACCTGCTAAAATGTGAAATGCGAAAAAATATTCTAATCACTGCTGATTAGCGCAATCGCGAATATATTGGAGCACTTGACTCTATCTGCATATAAAGCTATGTTCGGCCGTGCTAACCATTTTCTTCAGTCTCAGGAAACTTTCACCAGCTTGAAAAATGTAGCCAAAGTGACCCACGCCTGTATTTTGTGTTAAGAATTCGCATTACGCGATTTTTACATTGCCGATTTATCGCATTCAATAAAATAATCTCGAATTCTCAAAATTAGCGAATATATGATGAATATTCTACAAAATAATCGTGAAATATTGCGAATTCGAATATAGCCCCTGCCGCTAATCACCACAATGAAGAAGGACTATACAGTGTGGTTTTCATTATTAAATGAAAGGCAGCTGCGGACTAATTGGCCATGCGGTTCTTCACGGTAGCATAGACGCATCCCGCCCACAGCACGGCCACTCGTTGAGGCCTGGGTATACCTGATTTATAGTGATTCTTGATGAATTCATTCATGACGAATCAAATTTCTTGGCTAATGTCGACAACGTTGCTGAATCAATTTTTTAAAAACTTTCTTTCATCTCTAGTAAATACTTTTGTATAAAAAATGTCACAAGTATTATAGCAGTAATAACTTTATTGGCTAATCAGAAAATGATACTTCTATATGTATATATTATGTATTTGTTCCTAAATTCGCAAATATGATTTTTCTAGCTAGACACGTAAGGTATCGCTGCTATAATACTTGTGGCCTTTTTACAGAAAAGCATTTAACATCACATATAACGAACGTCTTGACAGGAAATTTATCCTTGAGTTTTTGGTCGGCCTAAAGTCTCCTGGCTGTATATTAGGAATGCTAATCTCAATCATTACCAGCAGTAATGTGCAAATATATTAGAGAACTGCTGACACAGCAACTTCGTATAATAAAGTGTTATTATCATAATCTCTCTACTTAGAGAGGTTATCCCATGAATCATGTCCATACCAAAAGTCCTGAAATACTGGTAATAGCTGTTTTAAAGTAATTTACAGCGTTTCTAACATTAGAAAAAATATAGATAGATTTAACATCCACATGTTCCCTCCAGTGCTGCCCTTTATTTGTTCTGCTGGCAGAATATGTCTGACAATATAGTGCCATCTTTCTTCCCAGCTATACTGCCATGTTACTGAAGAGGCTCTACTCCTTCCCTGACAAGCAGGGCAGAGAGTTATTAGTATTAGCTGGTCTGCAGTGTACAGAGTGACTGAGCATGTGCGTCCACCAACTGTAGCTCAGTAGGTGGACGTTAGTTCACTTTGCTTGCATGCGTTGAACACCAGGTGAAGCCATACTATGCAAGTAAATATCAGAAATTTTTATGATCAATAAAATGGATATGTGATTTTACAGAGGGTTGATCCCTTTAAGGCTGCGTTCACACGGGCGAGTATTCCGCGCGGGTGCAATGCGGTAGGTGAACGTATTGCACCCGCACTGAATACTGACCCATTCATTTCTATGGGGCTGTTCAGATGAGCGGTGATTTTCACGCGTCACTTATGCGTTGCGTGAAAATCGCAGCATGCTCTATATTCTGCGTTTTTCACGCAACGCAGGCCCCATAGAAGTGAATGGGGTTGCGTGAAAATCGCAAGGATGCTGTACGATTTTCACGCATGGTTGCTAGGTGACAGTCTATTCACTGTA
The DNA here is from genome assembly GCF_905171765.1 of Bufo bufo. NCBI lineage: Eukaryota > Metazoa > Chordata > Amphibia > Anura > Bufonidae > Bufo > Bufo bufo. Next base: position 76,036,547 of record NC_053395.1, on the reverse strand, counting down.
TTATTTTCCCTTATAACATGGTTATAAGGGAAAATAATAGCATTCTGAAAACAGAATGCATAGTAAGTGATCAGTTGAGGGTTAAAAAAAATAAAAAAAATTAACTCACCTTCTCCGTTTGTTCGCGTAAGTCCCGGTCTCTTCTTTACTTCTCAAAAGATGAACTATGGGCGGTGATGGACCATGTGATTGGAGCATGTGATCTGACGTCACCAAAGGTCCTTTAGCCCATAGTTCATCTTTTGAGAAGTAAAGAAGAGACCGGGACTTACGCGAACAAACGGAGAAGGTGAGTTAATTTTTTTTATTTTTTTTAACCCTCAACTGATCACTTACTATGCATTCTGTTTTCAGAATGCTATTATTTTCCCTTATAACCATGTTATAAGGGAAAATAATAACATCTACACAACACCGAACCCAAACCTGAACTTCTGTGAAGAAGTTCGGGTCTGGGTACCACAGTCGGTTTTTTATCACGCGCGTGCAAAACACATTGCACACGCACGATAAAAACTGAACATCGGAACGCAATCGCAGTCAAAACTGACTGCAATTGCATTCCTACTCGCGCGGGTTTGCCGCAACACACCGGGACGCATCCGGAACTAATCCGGACACGCTCGTGTGAACCCAGCCTAATAGCCTCTCCAATCATCGCTAAATGGCATGGTTTGAGCTAATAACAGATTCAGGTATTAAGCATCTTTCTCCACCCACTTTACTAAAACTGAACCTACACTTGAAAGAAAGAGTATTATTTTATTTTTTTACTTTATCACAATCATTGTTATTTCTACCAGACTTTCTTTTACATTTCATTGTGCATCTTCTTATATTAAAGAAACACTGCAAGGAAAGTCGTTATACTGTCTCACGCCATCACAGAATTATGCCCAGCTGTGCCCCCAGTAATATGCCCACATTGTGCCCCCAGTAATATGCCCAGATTTCCCCCCCAGTAATATGCTCAAATTGTGCCCCCCAGTAATATGCCCACATTGTGCCCCCAGTAATATGCCCACATTGTGCCCCCATTAATATGCCCACATTTTGCCCCCAGTAATATGCCCACATTTTGCCCCCAGTAATATGCCCACATTTTGCCCCCAGTAATATGCCCACATTTTCCCCCCAGTAATATGTCCAGCTGTGCCCCCAGTAATATGCCCACATGGTGCCCCCAGTAATATGCCCACATTGTGCCACCAGTAATATGCCCAGCTGTGCCCCCCAGTAATATGCCCACATGGTGCCCCCAGTAATATACCCACATTGTGCCCCCAGTAATATGCCCAGCTGTGCCCCCAGTAATATGCCCACATTGTGCCCCTCGCAGAAAGTAAAAAATAAAATAAAACCACATACTTTCCTTCTTCCTAGCAGCAGCAGCAGGACATCGGCTGCTCTAGTCTGTGAAGGAGGCGTAGCCGAGGCTGACTGCTGGCCGGCCCCCGCACAAACCAGAGGTGTGGAGAGGCGGCAGGGGGGAGGAATGATGAAGCAGGGAAGTGGATGCCGGCTCTCTGCTTCATCATGATGGAGGCAACTGCCTCTGCTTTCTATGGACGCAGAGACAGCTGCCAGAAAGCGGGACATACCTCCCCCGTACCAGGACAGCGGGACAGCCACTGCAATCCGGGAATGTCCCGCCGAATCTGAGATGGTTGGGAGGTATGGGGTAGGATTTTGCTGTTTCTGGTTGTGTTGTAAAACCCTGATTTGTTCCAACTGACGGAAATATGCTCTATAGTTCAGGTTATTATCATTCATGCATTAAAATTCTTTGCATTTGTTGTAGTAATAGACACAGAACTCATCTGATGAGTGAGGGTCTGACACCTGGGACCCCCGTCAATCAGCTGTTCCAGAAGGCAGTGGCGTTCAGAGCTTCTACTAGACCACTGACGGCACGCTCATCGGTCATGTGGCCTGGGCCCAACTCAGCCCCATTTAAATGTACGGCGCTTTGCTTGGTGAGCATGGAGAAGGTCTCTGTGCTCACAGGAGCGCCAATGCCTTCTCAAACAGCTGATCAACAAGAGGTCTGGGTGCCGGACCCCCACCGATCAGAAAGGTCATCAGTAGTAACATGTCAGAAAATGCTTTTAACTATCATCTGGGAAAAACACATGTAGTAGCGATGACTGAATCAAATTGTTCATGTGAAGACATTCTCCATCTGAGAGGGACTGTCCCTCTACAGACGATTCCTCACTTTGCCGGAAGGATAACATGGCCGCACATCTCTCACGGGCTTGATAATTTTGGGCATGCGCTTTTACTGTGAGAATCGGCGCATGCACAAATGATATGCCTCCCATAGCAAATCAGCAATTGTGCACTCGCAGCTTAACGGCTAACGCATATGAACTTTTTTTTTTATATGTCCGTTCCGTTTTTTTTTTGTTTTTTTTGCAGCACACAAGCGAAACCATTCACTTTTATGAGTCTGCCAAAAAACACGGAAATGACTTTGTTTGCATTCCATTTCTGTATGCCCGTATGGCCATTCTGCAAAAATTATAGAACATGTCCTATTCTTGTAGTTTTGTCCTTTGCGGACAAGGATAGTCCATTGCGCAAAAAAAACATACGGTCATGTGCATGAGCCCTAAATTCCTTTAGCGGGGCATGCAAATTCGTTGGTGAAAATTCATAGGCATATCATCCGTGCAGGCACATAAATGGCGCAAACCTGAAATGCTCAAGGCTGCGCTGTATGTCAGGCCATATTAGGCCTCATACGGAATGGATGGGGCGGCCTATTGTAGAAATGCCTATTCTTGTCCGCAAAACGGACAAGAATAGGACATGCTATATTTTTGGGGGGGCGGGGCCACGGAACAGAGCAATGGATGCGGACAGCACATGGAGTGCTGTCCGCATCTTTAGCGGCCCCATTGAAGTGAATGGGTAGGCACCCGAGCCACAAAAACTGCGGCTCAGATGCGGACCACAAAAGCGGTCGTGCGCATGAGGCCTTATTCTGCTGTCAGAGAGAGCGTCTAAAGCTGTGGGGCTGCTCCCTCACAAGTGGAACTTCATTCAGATGCCCGAATCAATTTGTATGTAATGATTCGCTCGTCACTAGCATGTAGATAATCCAAACGCACAATAATCCTTAGAATAAAAATGTGTATTATGAGAAATAGAATTTTGTGTATGTAGCCACTTCTGACCCGCAAATTTTTTTTAAAAATATATATATATATAAAAAAAAATAATAATAATATATATATATACATCTCTCCTTGCTTATCATATTAATTTCCTCTGGTAAATCCTACGTTTAGTACTTTTATCATATCAAGAAAATCGACCTCCTTTTATATAGTAATGTCCTGTGCTTAGACTTACGGTATAGACTGCAGAGACATCAGGACAGCTCTGCAGCGGGCGGGCGTGCTCTGTGGGTGTCATATATTTCAGATAATACAAGGTATGGACGTGCAGACATAACGAGCTGCGGTCTATAGACACCGCACATGACGCAGCCCCAGCCTATGGAGAGCAGCATGGACGCCGAACCTATAGCTGTGCGCTGGATGTGTTTACTCGGATCTTGCTGCAGTGAAGGGTGTGAAGGAAGCAGAAAGCTGCAGCAAAGATGAAGTCAGAGAGAATGATGGAGTGGATTTCATAGCAGCCAATTCTACCCCCCAAATCCCTGTTGTGCGGAGAGGTTTTCCTGCTAACGCAGCAGATTCAGCCATTGCATAGCATAGTATTAATGATTTATACACAACGCACCACTGCTTTTCTTCACTAGAAAGCCTCGCCGTATTAATAATTTCAGGGAACAGACTACTGCAGAGCGATTTAGCAAAGCTTTTAACCAGACCTAAAAATTGGAGAGGCTTCCATTTACCAGTATGATAAAATGTAGGCTGCGTATAAAACATAAGGTTCCCCTCCTTAGTACTGGTGCCTTCTGTCTACATGCGGTATAAGTCGTATGTTCTGCCTCTATACGGTATGAAGTGTTATGTGCAGCAGCTATGGACTGATGTCTGTGGACAGCTATATGCAGTATATATATATATAACCCTCCCTACATCATAGGGCTCATGCACACCAACGTATTTTCTTTCCGTATCCGCTCCGTTATTTTTGCGGACCGTATGCGGAACCATTCATTTCTGTGGGTCCACAAAAAAAAACGGAAGTCACTCCGTGTGCATTCTGTTTCCGTATGTCCGTTCCGCAAAAAGATAGAACGCATTACAGACAAGGGTAGGACTGTTCTATTGGGGCCAGCTGTTCCCCAAAATACAGAATGCACACAGACATCATTCGTATTTTTTGGCGGATCCGTGTTTTGTGGATCGCAAAATACATACAGTCGTGTGCATGAGCCCATATAGTCATACAGTATGGGCATCAATGTCAGAACTGGTGGCCATGTGCATTAGATGAATGTGTATGGGGGTCTCCCGACTTTCCCCAGTGATCAGGCAGTTATAGTTCACCATGTCCAATCCTTTTGATCTTAGGGGGGATACTGTACGCTGCTGCCAGAGGTGTGTGGCGGTGGCTTTCTCCCCTTTCCTTATTGGGAATACATGCATGGCCAGCCGAGCATGTATGTGTATGGAGGAGTCAGGAGGAATGGCTGGCGGCTATGGAAGGTGCATGGCTACCGCTACTAATGTACAGGATGCACTATATACGTTCCTCCCAGGAGCAAGTGATGTATATTCATCCTCACCAAATTTTACAAAAAAAATCGCTTTGTGCCGAATTACTTTATCACAAAGCGCATTTCTTTGTAGGCAGTGGTGCAATGATAAGAAACGGCATTTGCGCCGCCCTCCGTCATTGTACCCCTCAGATGCTGCGTTCCTCGCTGATCCCCGCATCTGACATTAATATTAAAGTGTAAAAAAAAAGTCAATAAAATCCTACTTACTTCATTCGTTTAATTGCGAAGAGCTAGTCGCCTCCATCTTAAATTGAAAATCCAGCGCTAAATCTTGTGCGGCCCATGATGACGTCATCACGTCGGCCGGTGTCGGGATGTCATATGTAACCGCGCACTGGATTTCTCGAGGGATCTTCAGTCAAGATGGCAGCGGCCGGCTCTTCGCAAACAAATGAATGAATTTTTTTTTTTACTGCCATTCAGGGAAAATCAATTCAATACCACAAAGCACAAGGAAACTCGTCTTTGTGGACTTTGATTCGCTTTACACTATATATAATGTATACGAGATAATTCAGAAGAAGCTTCATGTAAATCCTCTGCATCTTCCATATGAAAGTTTATGGGGTCCAGTCCAGTGGGGCTCCAGCAGGTAATAGGGGGCTCGCTGAGATTTCTTCATATAGTGCCCCACGGTTCGTGATTACTACGTAGATGGATTTGAGGGAAATAACATGGAATATAGAGTGCAATTCCAAAAGCATGCGTAATAAAGATGTGTTCTGTACATGTCTGGTTTAGAATAAGGTGGTCTTTAATATTAGCTGATTACACCATTGTAAATGCCTTCTGGACAGGAGAGCAGAGAAGCCAAGGGAACGCATCCAGAGCCCGCTATATAGTCCTTCATGGCCTAGAGGTTATCGCTGTATGAGGATACTGCTTGTAAGGCTGCATTCACACCTATTCTCACAGCAGTTTCTGATTACTCTATTGTCTTCAGGTTTGGGTCTTTTTTATTTACACTTTTCATTCTGACTTCAGCAAAATACATCAAAAACTGCATTAAAAGTGCGTGTGTGAATTCAGCGTTATGCAGTAGCCTTCTATCTATCTATCTATCTATCTATCTATCTATCTATCTATCTATCTATCTATCTATCTATCTATCTAATGTTCTATCGTTCTATCTATCTATCTATCTATCGTTCTATCGTTCTATCGTTCTATCTATCTATCTAATCTTCTATCTATCTCCTATATATTATCTAATTATAACAGAAAGGAGTCCTTTATCTATTTATCTATCTTTCCATCAATATCTATCTATCATTTATTTATTTATCAATCAATCATTTATCTATCTATCAATTTAGATAGATAGATAGATAGATAGAATCATAGATATAGCTATCTATCTATCTATCTATCTATCTATCTATATATCTATCTATCTATCTATCGCTATCTATCTATCTATCTATCTATCTAGCTGAAAAAATCCCATGGCACCTCCAAGGCGTAAAATAGTAGAGAAAACTTTATTCACCAGACCCGCAACGTTTCGATCCGCTTCCTGGGATCTTTCTCAAGCAGTGACAACATTTGATAGTGCATTGTGCATATTTATACAGCTTCACATAGTTAATCAATAATGGTTTTAAATACATCAATCAAAAACAAATCTCTCAAAATATCAACAAAAAGGACATTATATGTTGACATTTATCATATCTCATAGTGCATAGTGTTTACATAAAATACGGTATCGTGATAAGGGCACTATCGCCGGATAATATAACCCTCATAAATTCATATAAATATGAATAATCACCCTAATTGTAACTTAATACATCTGTGGATACCTTCATAATCACATAACTTAGTGCAGGTGTACCTTAAAAACATTAAGACGAGGAAGGTCCTAGAGCGGGCGATGGATGTGGTCCACATGGATATCGGCGTGCAGGTCAGTCTACTGCACATGTCAAAGGACCTTTTGAAACTTTGCAGCCACATGATCGTATGTCTGGTCATGTGATCGGGACTCCCATGTCACTTATCTTAACTCGCATTCTCGCGAGTAACTGGGTGGTAATACGTCATGCGTTCCACCATCTTGGTTGTTAGATCCATGGAGATCTAACAACCAATCGTATGAGATCCATCACTAGTGCATCCATCATATAACATGGCCCCGCCAGCACACAGTATAGTGAATCTACCTAGCTGGGTGGGTGGTAATGTGCAACGGGATCGATTATGGATCTATCTATCTATCTATCTATCTATCCATGTAGATTTGATGCTCATGTAATTATCCTATATACAAATATGCCATGTTCAGAAATTAACTAGGAGGTAGGGAATGTATAGAAGATGTATGTGGTGCCCTCATTTTGAGTCACTGTGCTGCAGATCTGGTGATGCCCGATTTCTTCTTCTTTCATCTAAGATGGCTGCCAGCTTCGCAGACTATGCACAGAGTTGGGCCAGTGCTGATGAGGTCTGCGCTGTGTCTGTGTTCAGTGACCTCCCTCACCAGTAGGGGGAGTGCCTGAGACTACTGCGGCACACTGCAGACGGCCATCCTATGCTAGTCATCACCCACCAGGTACATTCCCTGTGCGTTTCTTGGTTTATGGTAACAGGGGTGTTTCTTTACACATGAACCGTACTTTTGGATCATTAGAAAAGACCTGACAGTTTGTATAAGTGTCCATTACAATGCAGTGGCTTCTAGAACAGGAGTTTTTCTAAGCACCATAATGACTAATTGGAGGTTACATAACTGTTATTATGAGAATTATTATTATATAAGGAATGACATTGTTTGTAAAATGCTTCCCATTGCAACTAAATGTATAGAGACTCAGAGCCAAGACTAAAGCCTCCATAATTCCTAATTATTGAACAGTTACCCTTGAACACGGGCGAGATCATGCCTTTATTGGGCCAAATGTGTAAAACCTATTTCTCTGATATTTTGCACCATTTATAATGTATAATCTTGGTATACGGCAATTCTGTGGCCTCCTCGAGATTTCATGGTCAAGTTGGTGGAGTCAGTTGAGGCAGAGTTTGCTTAGTCCCATGTTTTGGGCATATTATGATGTATGGGAAGTGTCTTAATGTGGATTAATAACAGGCAGGTGTCCTTTAAATAACGCTCCTGTTTACACTGTACAGTTTTTATTTGTTTGTCCTCTATTATTCGGTTGCATGAGTGTCTCATTGTGTTTAATTACGTCTACGAAGCAGAAGACAGCAGCCAACATCTGCTCTATTGTTTCCTAGGTTTCCACAGGACTTTGATGGTTTAGTAACAAGCTATTTTGAACTAAATGGAACAAACAGCAAAATTCCTAATATTATACAAAGGTGTATTATCCAATATACATACGGCATCGCTTGTTAGACCAGACAAGCCGCCCGGCACAAAGAAACGCTAACTACCGTGCATTACACAAGTGCACATGAAAGACAGAACCTCTTTATGGGAGACATCAATAGGCAGGATGGTAATGAAGAAATATTACACTGTCAGAAGGCACCTCTGATTATTATGAAAATTGGTTATGATTGTACGGTAATTCCTGTTTAAAAACATTTATGACAGAGATGATTGGCTGTTATATATGCAAATTGTTTGCTTTGCCTCTTTTGCATTCCCTTTACATACATTATTTCATAAAAAAGCAAAACAAAACGGGTGCTGCAATACAGATCAACCCTTCCATCAGCGATAAAATCTTCCCATGTGAACTGTAATTGTCCCATAGCTGACAAGCAATATTATCACATAGGCGAGAGCCTATCCAGTGTCACAGGCCGCCCTTACACAGTCCAGGGTAGTTTCGTGAAAACAAATAGAAAAACAAGGAGGTTATCCAAAGGCTTCACAGGACTGTGCTTTGTCCTTGAAGAAAAAGGATACAAAAAGGGGCGCCTCTTTAATTTAACATTAAAGAGGATTGATTGCGCACTTCTGGACTCGTCTGCTGATTTACCAACCAGCCTGTACACCCAGGGCGTATACATCGACCTCTAACAATCTACACGCGATCCCGGCTAGGGGTTGACTTGCCCCAGGTGTCTTGAGTTTATCCTGGTGGCGACCCCCCAGTGAAGTGAGTGGATTATTAATAATAATTTTGTTGTTATTATCAACATTATGATTTTATCACTTAATATATTGAATCTTTTTTAATATATTCTATTTCTTATACATCTTTATTTTATTGTTGCATCATTTGGTATCTTATTTATTATTTTTTAACCAACCCACCACCGTGTCCCACCCACTAGTCCCTAGCGCCTATGGATGGTGCCACTCTATAATTTCACCTATATTATTTTTATCTTTACCTTTTACCTTATACTTTGCCATCTGTGAGATTGGCGCTCAATTTCCTACATTTTTACAGTGACTGGTGTGACACCCGGGGTGGGTGACCTCCCCTTGCTTCCCACCCGTTACTGATCTATTACCACTTACACAGTCCAGATATGCTTCAGTGGAGTTAATCTTCCCATCTCCAGCCATTCCTACCTTTTCCTAATAAACCATCTTTTTATAAATAATTATTCTTTGTGTGTGTGTGCTTTGATTAACCTGCTAAAGGGACAGATCAGCTTTGGGTGTGCTCGAAAATTGCGGCACATTACCACCAAAAAACGCATGTACTTACAATGATAAATATCTCCCCTAATATACAGAAATTAGACCATGATTAACACTAAGGAAAGCAAAAGTCAACTGATATTGTGATTATGCTGGTCTGATCTGAGGTCTGATTGGGGGTCTTATTAACATTGGGGTCTGATCTGAGGTCTCTTTGAAGGTCTTATTAACAGTAGGAGTCTGATCTGAAGACTGATTGAAGATCTAATTAACATTGCGGGTCTGATCTGAGATCTGATTGGGGGGGTCTTATTAACATTTGAGGTCTGATCTGAGGTCTGATTGAAGATCCAATGAAAATTTGGGGTCTGATCTGAGGTCTGATTGAAGGTCTAATGAACATTGGGGGTCTGATCTGAGGTCTGATTAACACTGGGGTTTGATTGGGGGTTCTGATCGGAGGTCTGATGAATTTTTTTTTTCTTATTTTCTTCCTCTAAAACCTAGGTGCATCTTAAGGTGAGGTGAGTCTTAAAGTATGAAAAATACAATAAATATATATATATATATATATATATATATATATATACATATATAAAGAAAAAATGGCAGCACTGATATTAAATATCAAAAAACAGGTGCAGCGCCCAATGGGAATAAGAAAATACCAATAATACAAAATCTAAAAAACGGGCAGCACTCCAAAAAAATATAGAAAGTAATACATTTTAGTCACCTATGTGGTACAGTGACGCTTCGTCTCAACTATAGAGCCTTTCTCAAGCTTGAGAAAGGCTCTAATTTTGAGCCGAAACGTCGCTGTACCACATGGGTGAATAAAAGGTTTTACTTTCTATATTTTTTCGAGTGCTGCCTGTTTTTTCTAATATATATATATATATATATATATAATGTATATATTTATGCCGACACGTGGTGTATGTATATTTTTGTGCTAAAGAGTAATTTGCTTTACAGAGAGCATAGCAGAGAAATAGTTTTGCTTCATGTGCTTGAGTAAGTAAGAACACTTGCTAACCTCCCACTCAGCTTTCAATCAGGTTGGGTCCCACTGCAATTTGACACCAATTTAGAAAGTTGTCCCTTTAAATGTCACCATGCAATCTATACTTTTTTTAGAGATTTTCAACTACTTCTGACAGGTGGTAATTTAAAGAAGAACAATATCTAGCACCTTTCCAAAAGATATGCAATTATAGCTAACCTTTCAAATCCAGAACAGTGCATCAATTTATGCTCAGGATATATTATTGTAAGTTCAGCAGCGCCAATGTATTTTTGTTACAATTATCATGCCCTGAGACTACTAATATTTAGGGCCAAATTTGGTTTGCCTTAACTAAAATCAGGTGACAATGTTAATAAGAAGCTTTAACAATAAAACGATGAGTAATTTAATTAACAGACAATAGATGACAATGTGACAGATCAACCTCTGCCTTTTTTCCTTTTTAGAGATGTTCTCAGCTCTTCCTCCCACATTAGTCGCACAAGATTATGTCTTTTTTTTCCTATATTTTTCCTCCAACCTCAGCCCTAAATCAATCTTGTGATTGACAGAAACATCCAGTGCTCATAGCACTTCTCTTAAACATTAAACATGTGAAAAGGCAAAATCCCTTAGCAGGTACATGCTTGTCAAAAATGTATTTTAGATGAGATGACAGGGGGTGAATGGGTCTGGCAGAACTAAGGGTGAATCCAAAAAGTCCATGCATTTTGGAGAGCTGAGAGTAATATTTAATAGGATCTATCTCCATTAGCCAATCATGTCATGCACACTGGATATAAAGAGAACTTGACCCTACAACAGTAGTAAACTACATCCCAAAGTATTACAGATTTCCAACTGAAATGAGTGTGCTGTTTATGATGCATTAGTGTGGCGGGTTCTCTAGAGTGAGATATTGTAGCCACTGTCCATTTCTAAAAGAGACAACCCAGTTAGAGAGTATTTTAAAAAAATAAAAGGGGCAGAAAAAGTTTTCAAAAAATTAAGCATTGGTTACCTCACTGTTGTTCTGATGCTGCACACGCCTCCAACCCCCTCCCCCTATTCTCAACGCTCTTCATTTCCTGGTCCTGGCTGGACACACAGGAAAATAGCTAGAAATGTCTACTCTGCCAATCACTGGCCACACTGCTGATCTAACTCAGCCAGTGATTGGCTGAGTGGTCATTTCTAGACAGTTCCTGTGTAACGAGCCGGGACCAGGAAGTGGAGAGCAGCGGGGACTGGAGCAGCTTCGGGGGAGACTGTTGAGGTGAGTAATGCTTCATTTTTATTTTGAACCCTTTTGGCCTTAATTCTTCCTCCAAAAGAACCCTGACCTGGCAATTTTCTGCAGCAAATGCAATATTTAACCTGCTATGTAGCTTCGGCAATGTACTTCATCATGCCGATTAAAGCCATACATCTATGCATATTTTTCAGTAAAATATCACCAAATAGATTAAAGTTACATAGTAAATAACATTAATAACTTTCTAGCATAATTTTTTTTACAGTGATTTAACAGCTGACGCTTTGTAATCAATTTGATCATATTTTAGCCAGTCCTGATGGCCGCGTGGAGACTTTATTTATGGCATCATTATCCAGAGGACAGGTCTGAACCTTCACAATTCAGGACTCTGGACATAACATACCATAGATGTAACAACTGCTTGTCAAATTCTCACTTTTTTGCCTATAATGGCACAATATAGTGACTACGTTTTTGCAGTTAGGGTTGCAGTTTATAGTCATTGACGTGAACCCCCACTTTCTTCTCGGGAATAGGAAGGTCTTCCCGTAAAGGTTTACATCTTTCTTTTCTCTTACCTCTTGCATATTCACTTTTTATTATTAAAGGGGATGTTCACTGCAGGGAGATTTTCCAACACACCCTTCCCAACATGGCCAGACCTGCGGAGGGAATAATACCCACCTGCTGCTGGATTCAGGCTCCTTTGCTCCTCTGCTGCCCGGTCGCATGAAGCATGGGGGACACATCACCCCTCACCCCTATGACCAGCCATTGGCTGCAGAAGCAGTATGATTCCCTCCACGGGTCCGGCCACATTAGGGGTCTGTCCGAGGGGTGAACCATCCATTTAAATGTACACTTTTCTAGAGGTTAACACTACTATAACCAGACTGTAAAATTAAGATATGTAGACACCTATGAGGATCATCTTTTTAATGGGTGCCATGACATAACCCAGATTTAGTGTCTACTGTGAAATGGAAAATACTTAAATAATAAAACTCAGATGTCAGTTATAGCAGTGTCCAAAGTGTATACCTATCGATTTATGTGTTCAAATCCATAACAGAGAAATGTATGACATACTCAAGTAACATGATATCAACGAAAAGCTGAATCATTTATAACCCATAAGTAGTCTGATGTTTTTAGAAAGCTGAGATAGTTAATGGTTTTCCAGTCACTGTTAACGAAATCACTAACTGTAAATCCTTTGTAGAGGAAGCATTATGTATAGCATGTACATGGGCTATATGATGTCATTTCTGGAGGTTTACCAAGACTATGCTTATATGTGTTGTACAGAGATAAATAGGATTTTTTTTTATCAGTTGTTGTGCATTCCATAATAATTTAGAGACAGAACAAGAGTGACTTATATTTTCTACATGCTGGACCCATCGGGAGACTTGATTCTGAGGGCCTACCCTCCAGAACATGCCCACTTTTAATTGCATCATAAACTTTGTTACAATCCATAAAGTCAGATACATTTTTTTGTGAATCAACCAGAGAAACAGATCCCAGTTGTAAAGTATTGACTTGAAAGTCATCTCCAAATGAGGTTGTCTTCTACTGAACCTCATGGTTCATTGTTGTTTCAGTCCTTGGCCCACAAAATGATCTTCTGCTCCAGTCTGACTGTGTCTATATTATGGATAAAAGGTTTGGCCAATTTGGAAGAAATTTCTAAAATGGACAGGCCAGCCACAGTGCTGGTTACATAGGCCACGTATAGGCAGCTAAAGGGTTTTTATAAAAGGAGCTCAGGTGAGATAAAAGCATGCTGTGAGTTTACTGTGCCACAGCATGCACTATAAGATCATTGTGGAAATATTCCTCTGAAGTGAAAATGATTTAAAAGAAAATCAATATAAACTGGTCAGTTCCTTCACATAATTTCTCACATTGCATATTGAAACCATGACCAAGAAAACTGGCTGCACATATGACTGATAAATTCATAGATTCCCAGCAAATAGGACCTTTTTTTGTATATTTGTATTCTATTCCATGCAGAAGTAAGCAGTAAAAAAACATATACCACATGGTATGCAATTTAAAATTTAAGGGGAGACTATTGGTAGCAAAAAAAAAATTCTTGGAAAGTTTTCCAGAGATCAAGTGGTCTAGTGCTAAAAATCAACTTTTGTGTATATATATATATATATATATATATATATATTGTGACACAGAGAGGTTTGGCCTGGGAAAACAGGTATTTTACTCCCAGCATGTGTTGTTGGGCTGATTTACAGCCAGGTGAGGTCAAATACCGGACCGGATTTTATGTGACGGTCCGGGTTTTGGCAGCACCTGGCTGTCCTTAAAAAGGCAGCTGGGCTTAGAAGCAAAGTCTCTCTGTGTTGGGATCTGGGAGCCTTGTGTCTGGATGAAGGCTTGCTACCTGTTTGGTGTGAAAACAGGTTGGTGCTACTGTGCTCAAGGACTCTTTAAAGGCAGAATTGCTGCATGGTGTGAATTACCACCAACACTGCAAGGTGATTTTTTTGCTTGTTTATGACTGCTTGTTTTGTCTGCTAATCCTGTCTACCAGAGCGAAACCCAAATATATATATATATATATATATATATATATATTGTGTGTGAGTATATAAGCCTGGTATACAGTATATAATCAGAACATTTTTAAAGAATTTGTACGCAGATTTCATGTAAGCTTAGTAGTCAATGTCTTCTGTTGCTTCAGTTCATACAAGAGATTTCTGCAGTGCAATATGTGAGGATTATCACATAACATTAAAATTCTATAATATTGGTAAATATTAGAAAACGCTAACTGAACATAGAGTAGATTATGCATGAAAACTACCACATTGCTGCTCTGAATTATTTGTAGAGTGGTTATTCATTTTCATGGCCTGCAGTCCAACACTAGCTTTTCTTGACTGGTTTATTGCGGGAGCTGCTTACAACACAGTGAATTACATTTTATGGTAAAGGCCAGTGGTTGTTAATAAGAATCAATGGATTGTCAGATGGAAATAAAAGTGATAGATTCAATTATACTCGTTCTTGCATGTATAAGCATACATGAATTTCTGGGAGTAATGTAAAGATCTGAAAGATACAATACACTGTGCTTTAGTTTTGCTTTATTTGCAGTAAATCATTACAGTTGAACTTCCTAATATCCATTAGCATGGAGTACTTCCAGTAAGTCTCCATACAGGACTGTTCTCTTTAAGGAGATTCAGCACCCTGTCTGAGCCAATGTAGAGAGCAATTACCTGGAATTTCTCTCATTTAGGAGGAACTGACAGAGCATTGATTGCAATGAGAACTGTGTTATTCTTAAAGGGCTTTTCCAGGCATTTTATGGTTGATGAGGAGAGGTCATCAAATATCTGATCAGTGGGGTCTGACTCCCGGGACTTTTACTGATCTGCTGCTCGAAGGGGATACAGCGCTCGGACAAGCACTGAGGCTCCTTCATCTACCATCACAGTGCCATAAATTGTACAGCCACTGTGCTTGGTATATCAGCTCAGTCCCATTCACCTGAATGTGAATGAGCTGCAGAAATGCCAGGGAACAGGCCGCAGTGCCTGCTGGAGCACCAGGGCCATTCCAGCAGCTGATCAGCGGGGGATGCCTGAAGTCAGCTCTCCACTGATCAGATATTGCCAATCTATCCTAAGGATAGATCATCAATATTTATCCTGAAAACCTCTTTAATTTCCCACGTGGTGGTGCTGGAGGGATATCAACTGCCTGGACTCTCCACAAATTACAGATGATCACTGGGGATTTCATCGGCATGGCACATTGTAAGCAAGTCATCCATGGGCATGCGCCTAACATGGACAACAACTCCCCAAACCCATTTTTTTTAAAATAAGAAGTAAAAACATTGGCAGCTCAGTGTTACTATTAGCCCTGACCAAATTCAAGAGCTACAGCACTGGCTGATGGGTCACCCAATCAAAGGAACTTTTGGGCTTTTATGGCTGAAGATACTGGTTGAATATTCTCACTGACAAGCAGGGGAAGACTGGGAACTTAAAGTGGGGCTGGAAAAAACTTAAAAGAGGCCCCATGTTGTAGACGGGTCCAAATTGACAGAACGCGGGGCAACACAAGTAGGTGAGGACAACACAAGTAGATGGGACCAGCAATACCACAGCAGAACTAAATACCACATTGCAGCACAAAACACTGCTGCCCCAGTGCAGTATTCAACTATGTCACAGTCCTGAAGACAGGTATACAGCTAAATTCAAGAGAGTAATAGCCAAGTACATAAGTACCTGATGCTCCTAGCATTAATTACTACGGAGAGCATCAGATCATAATGCATTCAGCCAGCAGCCATGATGGGCACCGGCCCACCGGGAAATTTCCCTGTAGAGTAACTACTCAGAATGTTGAGCAGCAAACAGCATGATGAGCTGAGTAGTGCACATCGCCATCGCTGAATTACAAATACGGCAATGGGCATAATTTTGATTTTCATCCCCTTCCTGTTTTGAATTCAGACTTGTTGAGATAAAGTTTTATAATATCGCTCTGTGGTTATGCTCTAAATAGCTATTAGTTTGCCCAGACTTAAAGTTTGTACATTTGATTTCATGCTATTTTTTGTTAGTATATGAAGCACATGGAGAAGATGAATAGTTGATATCCCTCATCTATATTAGTTGACGTCATTTGTGTCTTATTATCCCTGAATGCTGAGATCAGGCACAGCTTCTTACTTCGTGCCTTCATGCTTATGCTTTCATGCTGCGAGAACATCTCTGGGCAGCCGGCCAGCAATCGCGCTGTACTTTTTTTTTCTCTAAAAGTAGTCAAATGCCACCTACTCTTCACAGTGTTGATACCCCTGCAAGTGCACCGTATCTGGTGAGGTTCTTTTCAGGGTCACCACAAAGCTATTTACAAAGCTGGCATGTACAGTATGTAGTTCTACCTGGATGTGTATATCTCATATACTGTATTCCATTAACACAACAGTCTGAGAGAAGTGAGAATGATTTTGATTAATTGTTGACCAAGAGCCAGAATGTTCCGTGCATTTTTTTTTTATTTATACATTTTTTTCTGAATTTCTCTTAGTAAATTGTAGTATTGCAAGAAATTTGTTGTATTGTTATTATGGTGCAAAATTCTAGCATTTTAATTAGGCAACGGAACATAAATATGGCTTGTCTTGCATGGAATATATTTTAATAGTAGATGTAACAGTCATGAAAGCATATAAAAAGCAAATGTAATAAGCTCTTGCAGAATAAACAGGCTGAATGTTTTTTCTACACCACAATCCAAGTGGATGTTCAGTGACATATTGGGCACAGATATGAGAAATGCATGCAGAGATGGTTTCAAACACGGAAGCGTAATATTAAAACATTGCCTCTAGTTGAGGCAAGCAGCGCAGGATGGGTCGCTTCAGGCAAGCCTCTGAATATAAAGCAAACAGTGGAATGGTTCCAAGCATAATACCAGGCTCCACATGTAGTAAGTATAGGGGTGCTTGGGTTAAAAGGAGCCCCCTACCTCTTAACCATAAGCAGGATAAATAGAGCTCTACAAATCATACAGCTAATAGCAGGCATTAGGAAGGAATATAGATAGCAGAGAAGCAATCAAATAAACAGTTTTTACTAGATGGAAATGAACAGATTATATGGAAAAAAGTCCAAAAAACGGAAAGGGAGGCTTCACACATATTAACACCTGTAAATGAAGGTGATATTGATAGGATAATTAGTGAGGCTAGCCTGAAAAACCTTCAGGTCATATGTGCAGCCAGCAAACACTTACTAGAAGTACACAAATAGTCCCACAACATGGACAGTGATATATCAGAGGGGGATCATTGGCAAAAATTCCCACAAAAAATATGTATTTTAATCCGGGGCCATTTTTATGCGTCTTAAAGGGAAACTCTCAAAAATGTGCCCTGCTGGAGCCTAGAAAAATGTTATTTCCTATAGGTTTGATGTATACAAATGTGCAGCACTCCATGTATTTGTATCCTACAGAGTCCATAAAAAAAATGCATACGTTAACGTACATTTTTTTTCTACCATGGAAATGTATGGTGAACGGACGCCACTGTACGGCATCAGTCTGAGGCATCTGTTAATGCATACAATTTTGGTATGCATTAAATGGATGGCAAAAATAGGATGTGAACCCAGCCCTAGTGTCAGAATAAGCACCAGTACACATCGGAGCAGCGTGGTGGAGAGGGGAGGCCGCCATGTACTGACAGAGCGCTACCTGGTGTTTCCCAAGGATCATTTTCTACTGGGAAATACAGGGCACAGTATAATACACTAGAATCTATATAATATAAAGATATTAGCCCTACCCCCGAATAATAATACAATTAGGTGATCATTTATTATATAGAAATACGTCTATGTTAGGTGTATTTCTGACAGATTCTGGCGCAAAGGTTCTTAGCACCACAATCTGCATATTTTTCCCATTCATGCCAGGTCTAAAAAAGGATGGTGTGGGCAGGGAAAGGGATACAGTTATGGCCATCCACTTACTGGATACCACCGCCATACATTGACCGGATAACACCTCTGTACAGTGACCGGATAACACCGCCATACCGTGACCGGATAAAAGGGTATAAGAGGGCACATTACAGGGAATGACTAGGGGCACTGCACAGGGTGTGGTAAGAGGGCACAATGCAGGGTATAAGGGGGCACAGTACGGGGTGATGGGCACAGTACGGGGTTGGGGGGCACAGTCACATGACCTTGTGACTTTAGAAGGTCCTTATGGTGAATGCGGTTCATATGCCACTGTAATGAGAGGCAGAGGAGTAAAACAAGGGTGTGATTATGTGGTTAGAGATAAAAAAAATAACTCTCGGCCAGTACAGGCCCCAAAAATTAGGCAATAGGCATTCACCTGACAGCACAGAACTTTGGATTCTGTGGCTGGAGGTACATTAGGCAGTCACAGGATAAATATGTAACTGGCGGACACTATAGGCCCCAAAAATTAGGCAATAGGCATTCTCCTGACAGCAAAGAACTTTGGATTCTGTGGCTGGAGGTACATTAGGCGGTCACAGGATAAATATGTAACTGTTGGTCAGTATAGGCCCCAAAAATTAGGCATTCACCTGACATGAAAGGCCTTTTATGCCTCTGTATATAAATAAGGCAAGGACCATTCTTTGTTCTAGGTGGTGGCGGATATGTGTAGGCTGGCATGAGGAAATTCAATTACACGTTGTTATCTTCATTTAAAAAAATGTGAGATAGTCCACACTGTCATGAGCTAGGCGATCCCGCCTGCTGCACTGAACGTCCTTTCGGGCAGGAAACTCGACGAGGGGCAAGCCAAGAGTTCCATGGCAAATTGTGCCAGCTCCAGGGGTCCCTCGCTTCTCAGAGCGTCCACATCGGCCTTTAACCAGATGTAGTCGGACACCTGTCGATCTAGGCGTTCCCTGAGGCTGGATCCGGAGGGCAACTGTCGATGGGTTATCTGCAAGAATGATCTCATATCCGAAGTGACCAACACATCTTTAAACCGCCTTCTTTTTGCAGGTGCGGTAGGATTGGTACCCGCACCTGTTTCACTTTCGGTGGAAATTCCTCTGCTAGTGCCCGCAACAGCAGAATGCAGCATCTCTCGCAGCAAGGCCTGGAAATGCTGCATTCTGACAGCCATCTGTGATGCTGGTAACATGTCCGCCATTTTTGGTTTGTACCGGGGTTTTAAGTACGTTGCCACCCAGTACTGGTCCTTGACCTTTATCCTTTTTATACGGTGTCCCTCTTCAAACACCGGAGCATAAAGGCCCCCATTTGCACTAAATTTGAAGTGGTGGAGCAGCCTGGATCCTGCTCATCCCCCAGGAGAATGTTGTCCTTGGTCTCCTCCCCCCAGCCATGGACAACACGAGGGATCCCCGAAAAGTTTAAAGCCTGCTCTTCTTGCTCCTCCTCCTCCCCCAGCCACAATCCTCCTCTTACTCTTCTTCAGACTCCTGATTACTTGTCTCAGATGGAGTAGCCTCCCTGGGAATTCATTCAGCATTGCAACTTCCTCATCTTCTAGCTCCTGCTCCTCGACGGCTTGATCAATGACACGATGCAATGCATGCTCCAGAAATAAGGCGTAAGGTACGATGCCTCTGGTGGCGCCCTGGCTGCGACTGACCAGTTTGGTGATCAAATGGCCGCAGAAGTCTGCATGCGTCGCGCATGAGCAGCCACTGGCGAGGTGAAAAAAACCAAGCTCCCCAGAACCTGTCCTGCTAAAGAGTTCATACAGGTAATCGTTAATGGCACATTTCTGCTGAAGCAGCTTATCAAGCATATACAAGGTGGAGTTCCATTGCATCGGGCAGTCACAAATCAGACGCCTGACAGGCAAGTGGTGTCGCTGCTGAACGTCAGCAAGGCGAGCCATGGCTGTGTAAGATTTTCTAAAATGGCCAGAGATTTTCCTGTCCTGCCGCAAGAGATTCTTGACCCCGAGGTATTTGGCAAAGAATCGATGCACGACTAAGTTCAGGATGTTTGCCATACACGGCACGTGTGTCATTTTGCCCTGTTTCAGCGCTTTCAGCAGATTGGCACCGTTGTCACACACCACTTTAGCAACTGTCAAATTGAGCGGGATTAGCCACTGATCGGCCTGTGACTGCAGAGCTGAAAGCAGTGCAGGACTGGTGTGGCTCTTGGCTTGCAGGCACAACAGCCGCAGCACAGCATGGCAACATCTCACCTGGCACGTCGAATAGGTTCTGGGGAGCTTGAGGGGTGCAGCGGAAGAGGCAGTAGTAGTAGAAAAGGAGGAGTCAGCCGAGGAGGAGATGGAGGATGGAGTTGGAGGAGGAGAAGAAGAGGCCGGCCTGCATGCTCTCTGTGGCGGTAACACCAAATCCACACGGGTGTTACGACATGCTTGATGGCCGTCAGAAGGTTCACCCAGTGGGCAGTAAAAGTTACGTACCTTCCCTGCCCATGTTTGCTAGACCGCGTGTCTGTGGTCAGATGTATCTTGGCACCGACACTGTGCCAGAGATATATAAACTTGCAGCTGAACGTGGCCATATAGTTCAGGGATGCCCTTCTGGGAGAAATATTTCCTTCCAGGGACCTTCCATTGCAGTGTGCCAATGGCCACAAATCTTCTAAAGGCCTCCGAGTCCACCAAGTTATATGGCAGTAGTTGGCGGGCTAGCAGTTCCGACAAGCCAGCGGTCAGCCGTTGGGCAAGAGGATTATCCGGCGCCATCATTTTTTTTTGCTCAAACATTTGGGCCACGGAAGCCTGCCTTCTGCCAGATGAACGCGACGACGGCACGGTGGAAGGAGGAGTGGAGGACAAATGGGAGGAGAGAGGAGAAGGAGAAGAGGCAGGACGTGGAGCGCCGGGAGTGTGGATTTGTGGGTTCTGATGGCGTTGCTCCCACTGGGCTCAGTGATGGGAGGCCAGGTGCCTTCTTAACGCGGTCATCCCTAGGTGAGTGTTGGGCTTACCGCAACTTATGCGTTGACAGCACAGGCTGCAGATGGCAACACTATTGTCAGCAGCTGAGACGTTAAAAAAAAAAGCCCACACTGTGGAGCCATGTGCCGGCGACCTGGGATTGCAGTCTTCTTTTTGCCTCCTGTGCACTGCGAGTTCTGCCTGCTTCTCCCCCCTATCTGCTGCTCCGTCTCTCCCTCTGAACTGCCCTCCTTTTCCTCTCTTCTAGGCACCCACGTGACGTCCATCGACACGTCACCATCATCCCCTTCACTACCACTGACATTAGAGATCATGGAGTAGGCAGCAACAGTGGGGACCACCCTTCTTGGACTGATCTGGGTACTGTCGTCAGACCGCTGGGTGGCGGCCGTTGCAACCTCCTCTTCCTCATCCGATGCCAAGAATGGCTGCGCATCGGTATGGTCTTGGAATGGATGGGGAAATAATTCCTCTGACTCGAGTGGAGTGGCTATGGTGGTGATGGTGGTGGTGATGGTGGTGTCTTTGGGGGTGAACACAGCAGAGAGTGAGGAGGGTGCAGAAGGCTGAGTGAGCCACTCAACCAACTCTGGTGCGTCCTTTGACATAATTGCACGCACCTTCTCCGAATTCCCACTTAGGCTCCGGCCTGGTGCACCTGCCCTACCCTCTACAACCCCTGCGGAATGGTCTGCCTCTTCCTCTGCCTGTCATTTTCAAAATGACCCTGTGCCAAAGTTACTATAGAAGAGCAGTATTTGTGGAAGCTGATATATGGCAGGCCTCAATGAGTTGTTAGTTGAAGCTGGTATATCACCCTCAAGCAGTAATTTTGTGGACGCAGGTATATGGAAAACCTCTATCACTATTTTGTGTAAGCTGATATATGAAAGGCCTCAATCAGTTTATAGTTGAAGCTGGTATATCAACCTCAAGCAGTAATTTTGTAGACGCAGGTATATGGAAAACCTCAATCACTATTTTGTGGAAGCTGATAGATTGCAGCCCTCAATCAATATTTTCTGGAAGCATACAAATGTACTATAATATACTTTCTATGTTAGAAAGTATATTATAAGTATATCACACCGCTCTGTGTATCACATCTATCGATAGCACACCTATACCAGTCCTTAAAAGGATGTTTGTGGCCCTATTAGCTAGCGTTTGGTGTCCCTAAGTTCCTAACAGCCTGCCCCTGCCCCCAAATGCAACCTCTACACTGGCAAAACACATAATTTAAAATAGCTGCCAGATCGGGTTCTGTTATAGGGTTGGGGGTGTGTCCATGTGCTGAAACGTCTCAATTGGCTTTCCTGTCCCACCTGATGGATGTGTCATGGGTCAAAGCTCGGCGCAATGCAAAAGAATATGGCACGCGCGAACATCGCCATATGTTCGCATGTTCAGCGGATCGTGAACGCGCAAAGTTCGCCGCAAACCGACCGCCGGGCGAACCGCAAGGCCATCACTAAACATGACTGCCATGCAGTGAGCCCCATGGGTATTGTGGTTTACAGTGAAAGTCTCAATGGCATTGCACATTTACAAAGCTGGAAAAACAATCAATGAAAAAACAGCCCAATCAATAAAGAAACATATCTTTATTGTTAGTACACAGAGCACCATTGCTATGTCATGTGTATATTGTTAGGTCACTTTAAAGATGACCCGTCCGCTCTCTGATATATCTGCTTTCATAATCAGTCCTAGAGCATCTTTCCCCATACTTCTGTTCTGTGTCGTTCCTCTATTATTCCTCTTGAATGTTTTTTTTAATAAATTGACAACTAGCATGTGTCTACATAGTCTGATACTGCCAGCGCTGATTGGACAGTCTTAGAGTGTGCAACGGAACAACCGCAACTGGCAACACCAAGTTGCTAATTTATCATTGGATTTTCAAGAAGAAGAATAGAGGAGACGCACTAACCAGAAGTTTAAGCAAAGAAGCCCCAGAATTATTTTCATGGGATATAAAAGTATTTGCTAAAACAAAAATGTGATTACATTTTCTGTTTAAAGGAGTTAACATTTCCTGTTTAGAGGAGTGCACAAACCCTTCTGAAAAGCAGATGTTAGCTGATCACGAAGGGTCCAGCAGCTGGGACCCCCCAGTTAAATACATTGGCAACCCAAGACTGTTACAGAAAGTTTTTTAGTGGGTCTCTGTTCTTAATTTACGAAGGTGGTCCTGAATGGCAGAACCCCCCCCCCCCCCCCCCCTTTCCCCTTATATAATGTCCACAAGTTCTAACAGGGAACTTGGACAGAGTTTATTCACTTGAGAACTTCTTAAATTCTATGACAAAGCAATTATTGAAGATAGAATTTGTAATAGGATACTTTGTAAACCTATACTACTAAACTTTCAGAACATGTCTTCTCCAAAAATGTGCACGAAAGATATTATTCATCTTGATAGCAAATATCACAGTCACTGTAAGTTAGCGGTAGCAAAAACGACTATAAAATCCAGTATAGAAATGCATTTGCCTGATCCCCAATTGCTCCTTGTCTTCATATCACTCTGCCCCACATTCTTAGTACGCCTGGTCAGGGACACTGACAGCATGTCCTCAAATGAGATGCAGTAAAATTAACTTTGTTCACAAAGAGGATCCATCAACAGCTGGACTGCAGCTGGCTGACTGTTCCCAACGGCAAACAGGAATTGTGGATAACGGAAAGTAAATAAATTAAAGGACCACTCCAGGCATTGTGTTACGTCAATTGCACTGCCTAAGGGGCGCCATCGATTCTAAGAACACCAAAGTGAATTTCATTGTCAATCACCACCCCCTTAAGCCTTAATCAAGGCGTAACACAAGGTGTCAGTTTTGCCTGGAGGGCTCCTTTAAATATTTAATAGAAATTACAAAGTTATATTTTACAATCATTTGTTCTTAAAAGCACTAAAATGTTGAGTTCACATTACATGGCCCGTTACTTTATCCCAAGCGTAGCTATAAGGCATAGCTGTTTCTGGTTGTGCTGGTGGTGACCCTATCTTTTGTTAATATGAATATAAATATAATAACTGGAACAATATGCTACCACTAATGAAATAATATGTATTATAATAAGCAGGGGGTGCAATATATTATACAGTACTTAGTCTTCAGCATTTAGATCATTTGGATTACCAGCCCATTGGCACAGATCATTAAGACATTTTCTCCATCGAAGCGTAGAAGGATGGACTATGACACAACGTACCACTATTCGTACAGTCAGTCCAAGTCTGCTGCTCTGTATATTTTTTTTCTACAACAGAGACCTTTATATCACTGATGCCCAACTGACAGCCTTCGAGTACTTTACCTGAGGCTTTTGGCCTTGGAGGAGAAGCAGTAGGATAGC
The DNA here is from genome assembly GCF_905171765.1 of Bufo bufo. Taxonomy (NCBI): domain Eukaryota; kingdom Metazoa; phylum Chordata; class Amphibia; order Anura; family Bufonidae; genus Bufo; species Bufo bufo. The sequence continues at coordinate 76,012,183 of NC_053395.1, read as the reverse complement.
AGTCCTTTCTGTCCAAGACAGTGATATCAGAAGCAGCATTGTGATGTTAAACATCCTAGAAGAATTGTTAGGAAATTGTAAGATATTCTATTTTACTTAAAAATACTTAGGGCTCATGCAGACAACTGTATCATAACCCTGCACACCAAGACAACCAATGTTTAGTTGGATCTGGAGGGATAGCTCCTATGGATAAGATTATATTTTGGTACATGTCCTTATAGCAGAGAAGACATTTATCATTTTAATCTTAAAACAGCAGATTTGAATATTTTATAACCCAAGCAGGCAGCCATGAGAGTCCTCCTATATATATATATATATATATTTATATATATATTCCTTTTGGATAAATAAAAAGATCTTCTTAGTGTATGAAACTAATGAACAGAAACAGTAAAAACGTGGAGACGCATAAAAACAGATCAGTAGCCAAGCTCTCTAAAAATACTCTTAATTATGTATTCCATTCAGAATTGTAGAATGATTTGTGACACTGAAATGCCATTAGTGGTTTCCTTACAGTATCCATTAACTCTTGTACGAACTTTCTCATACACATTCAAGTCACATTATGATCACCCAGTAATATCCAGAGTAACCGCCACGTGCGGCACGGACAGCAGCTAGACGGGCTGGGAGTGACTCAATAAGGTCTGGGTAGGTTGTCACTGGTATCTGGGGCCATGCTGACTGCAGTGCATCCCACAGCTCCTGGATGTGTGTGGGAAGGATCCATAGAGCAAATACAATGATCAAGGGGATTACACAGATGCTCGATTGGGTCCAAGCCTGGGGAATTAGAAGGCCAGGGTAGGAAGTCTTGGTCGTTCTCTTTCAACCAATGTTGGACATTTCTAGCCATGTCACATGTCGCATTGTCTTGCTGAAAGATCCTATCCAGCCCAGGAAAGACAATGAGCATGTATGAGTGTACGTGATCTGCAAGTCGATTAAGAGTGTTTGTTCTTTGATATTGCTCACCTAACATGCCAAAATCTATCCTTCAGTAAAGCAGGAAATGTCACTCATCGGCCTTTGCCAACAAGCAGTGGTCCAATTCTGATACTGACACAAAAATGTAAACCTTTTCTGCCAATGCAATTTTGTTAGCAGAGGTTCAGTGACCATCCGCCTGCTCCAGAGTCTCATATATACAAACACATGTCTGGTAGGCCCCTGGTTCATTTTGACAGTGAGCTGCTACACTGTAGCATGTTGGTTTGCCCTCGCACACCTTTGTAGCTGATGTTCACCTCTCACATCAATGGCACATGGTACTCCAGACTTTCTACATTGCTTATTCTCAATGGTATCATTTGTCGATTCATGACTAGTGTTGGGCATGAATATTCGAATAGTGAATATTAATCGTGAATATTGGCACTTCGAAAATTCACGAATATTTAGAATATAGTGATATATATTCGTATTACCGAATATTCTAGATTTTTTTTCCCTCTAAACCCATGATCCCTCCCTGCTTCTTGCTTGTGGGCCAATGAGAAGGCTGCAATGTCTTTGTAGGAGCTTAGCAACATCCCTAGCAACTAATAGGAAAGTTGCCTACCCCTTACTACAGTGCCTTGCAAAAGTATTCACCCCCCTTGACTTTTTTTGTAAAGTATTCACCCCCCTTGACTTTTTTCGTTTGTTTTAGTATTTGCATAATTTAAATTACAGAACATGCCCACAACTTTGAAGATATTAGTTTTTTTTATTGTGAAGCAAACAAGAAATAAGACAAGATAACAGAAAAAGTCAATGTCCATAACTATTCACCCCCCTAAAGTCAATACCTTAGAGCCACCTTTTGCGGCAATTACAGCTCCAAGTCGCTTTGGATAATCCTGTATGAGCTTGTCACATCTTACCACTGGGATTTTTGCCCATTCCTCCTTGCAAAACTGCTCCAGCTCCTTCACGTTGGATGGTTTGCGCTTGTGAACAGCAATCTTTAAGTCTCACCACAGATTTTCTATTGGATTGAGATCTGGGCTTTGACTAGGCCATTCCAACACATTTACATGTTTCCCCTTAAACCACTCAAGTGTTGCTTTAGAAGTGTGTTTGGGGTCTTTGTCCTGCTGGATGGTGAACCTCCATCCTAGCCTCATATCACTCACAGAGTGGTACAGGTTTTGCTCAAGAATATCCCTGTATTTAGCACCATCTATCTTTCCATTAACTCTAACCAGTTTCCCAGTCCTGGCTGCTGAAAAACATCCCCACAGCATGATGCTGCCACCACCATGTTTCATTGTGGGGATGGTGTTCTTTGGGTAATGTGATGTGTTGGGTTTGCGCCAGACATCGCGTTTTCCTTGATGGCCAAAAAGTTAAATTTTAGTCTCATCAGAGCACCTTCCTCCATATACTTGGGGAGTCTCCCACATGCCTTTTCGCAAACTCACAACGTGCCTTATTGTTTTTTGCTGAAAGTAATGGCTTTCTTCTGGCCACTCTGCCATAAAGACCAACTCTATGGAGCGTACGGCTTATTGTCATCCTATGTAAAGATACTCCAGTCTCTGCTGTAGAACTCTGCAGCTCCTGTAGGGTTACCTCAGGTCTCTGTGCTGCCTCTCTGATTAATACCCTCCATACCCGGCCATGAGTTTTGGTGGGCGGCCTTCTCTTGGCAGGTTTGCTGTTGTGCCATGTTCTTTCCATTTGGTTATGATAGATTTGATGGTGCTCCTGGGGATCATCAAAGATTTGGATATTTTATAACCTAACCCTGACTTGTACTTCTTAATAACATTGTCCCTTACTTGTTTGGCGAGTTCCTTGGTCTTCATAGAAGTGTTTGGTTAGTGATGCCTCTTGCTTAGGTGTTGCAGCCTCTGGGGCCTTTCAAAAAAGTTGTGTATATCTAATGACAGATCATGTGACACTTAGATTGCACACAGGTGGACATCATTTCACTAATTGTGTGACTTCTGAAGGTTATTGGTTGCACCACAGTTTTTTATGGGCTTTCTAACAAAGGGGGTGAATACATACGCACATGACAATTTTCCGTTTTTTATTTCTAAACAATAGTTTGATTTATATATTTTTCTCATTTCACTTCACCAACTTAGACTATTGTGTTCTGATCCATCACATGAAATTCAGATTAACAAAACATTGAACTTACAGTAAAGCTGTAATGTAACAAAATATGAAAAAAAAAAGTCAAGGGGGTGAATACTTTTGCAAGGCACTGTATATACGAACCTCCCAAGCAGCCATTTTCAACAGTTTTTTAAAGTTTTGAGAGAGACAGCAGTGTCTTTGCTATGCTCTGTGCTTTCCACTCATTACATTAGATAGATAGTTAGATAGCTTATATATATATATATATATATATATATATAAAATGCAAATAGTTAGTGGGAGATAGTGTAGATTATATCCTGATATAGTGTAGATGTTGCTGTGCAGGGTGTTAGGTAGTGTGATAGGTTCTGCTGTCCATACATACATGCTACTGACATAGTGCTGTGATGTGACAACAATACTTAGTTCACCAATTAGTAATGTGTAGTCAGACCTGCTAAAATGTGAAGTTTCACGTATTGTTCCAAAATTTTTGCATCATTAGTGTCGATTAGCGCAATTGCGAATATATTGGAGCATATAAAGCCATTTTTAATGTTCTGTCGTACCAACCATTTTCTCCAGTCTAAGGAAACTTCTAGCAGCTTGGAAAATGTAGCAAAAGTGACCCACACATGAATTGCTCGCGCTTTACCCAAATATTACATTGCCGAAAACAATAGCAAATTCTCGAATTCACGAATATTTGATGAATATTCTACAAATATTCGTGAAATATCGCAAATTCAAATATTGCCCTTGCCGCTCATCACTACTCATGGCGCGTTTTCACCACAGCAGCACACAAACAGTTAACAAACTGTGCAGTTTCAGAAATACTGCCACCCTTGGCTTAAAATACAATTATCATCCCGTTTTGCAACTCTGTTAAATCACCTCTTTAAGCCATGACAGTTATGAGGGATATGTGTGAAGACAGCCTATCACACATCTTATATACTCACCAAACCCGCTCATGACACGTTTCTTCTTTCATGAGCTACAATACATGCTGCTGACTTCAAAAGTAGGAAGTGGTCATAATAATGCAACTCGACTGTGTAAGAAGTCAGCTTGAGGTTTTATATCTCCAGCTTAATGTTCTACAAGTTTGAATACCATAAGTGAGTAGCTTTTTGATAAAACGTGGGATTTTAAATTGGTTGTCCACCCATCTTTCTATTGTTTGCTACTATTGCCTGTAGTACCTTTTAATAATATCTCTAAAGAGCCTTCTCTAGCTTTAGTAACACAATTTTTGTGTGCGTTGTTTAGGACTGCTGAAAGTAGTCCTCCACAATCTTGACTTGATGCTCAATAAGGCTCCAGCTCTCTTGGTTTCTTACCATGGATATCTTTAGTCCTATGGTTTCAATGTAACGTTTCGGCCTATTGGCCTTCTTCAGACTAATGCCGCTGGTGATGAAGAGAAGAAAAGTAGGCTGGCGCTCTGTCAGAATATATTGCGGAAGTACCGCTAGTGAAGTTGGCGCTCTTCCGCAATATATTCTGACAGCGGCATTAGTCTGAAGAAGGCCAATAGGCCGAAATGTTACATTGAAGCCGCAATATTTACTCAATAAAAAGCAAAACAAGCTTTCAAATTACGCTGGAGTTTGTCTATTTTTGTTTATCTGGGGCGGGAACCCTACTCCAAGCTACAACAGAGTGCGACAAGGTTTTAACCAAGATTAGTCCTATGGTTTGTTATGTCATGGCACATTTCCTTTATGTGGCTGACCTATTTTGTGGTTTCATGGTCAAATGTTTAGGTCTGTACAATTGCTCTATGACACCATGTACGGTGTATCTATTGTCATGCCCTATTATATTATTCTTGATGATCACACATATTGCACTATTAATAGCCTTCATCTTCCACATCTATTTACAAAAAGAAGATAATAAAAAAGAACATCAAATGGAATTTGCTTTCTTTCTTCTTTGTTCCTATTTTTTTCACATTTTTCTTCACGCCATTAAACTGTTGTAAGCAAACTATTTGGATAACAACATTTTAGTGTAACCATTTGAGGAATTAGTGCAACCCATTTTCTCTTAGCTTCCTGTTGAGGTTGGACAAGTAAATGGAAAAAACTAAGCTCCACAGAATTTTACCTTACTTACAAAGTCATTAAACCATGCCTGGTAAATTAGCATTAAAGTCGACAACCTCATCTTTTTGTTACTAATGGCTAATCAGTTTCAGTCTCTTAGAAGATCTTTCTTTCCATTAAACTGTTTTCCTGCTGGAAACGAATGCAATGCTCATTAGTCGCATGTGAGTATACCTACCTGTTAAGGCCACAGAGAAAAATGACACTCACATGACATATCTATAATATGACTCTCTTCTCAAGGTTCAAATAGAAAGCATTTAAAGGTTAGGTTACAACTTTAAGAATGACATATTAGTCCATTTCTGACAGGGGCTACTATGTGGCTTCTGAAGGTGACTTTTATTCATTTGCTACCATAAATGTCATACATGGGAGTCAATTAATGACAATTTGCCATATAGGATATGCAGCACTAGCATTCATATATTTATATATATATTTCTTGTAGCAACAGTAAGGAGCCCATTACCGTACCTGTATGATAATATCCCTGTTGTTACTATACTGCATAATGCCAGCTTATTAAAGATTCATATTCATTTGTAATATTTTATTCTTGTAATCATAAATTCTATATTGTACCCATGTTCCTTGGGTTCCATTCGAGGAAATAATGTCTAGGGCCCACCTTCTATCCTTATAGAACTTGTTCATCTTGCTTTTTGCCCTAGAGTGACTGAATGCAGCTATAGAATCTGACTGCTATACATTTCGGCTCATTTGTAACAAAGAAGCTTGTAATAAAGAGGAAGCTCCATGATTTCACCATAATAGACAGTGGGGGAGATTTACTAATTAATATTTGCCATAGTTTGCATCTGGTAGCAGTGCAAGCGCAGAGGCTCTGCGCCTGTACAGCTACACTTCTGGATACTTTTTGGCACACACTTTACAGTGTAAAGGTGTAAAGGTGCTCCAAATGTATTATCCAGCATCAACCATTAGCATCAGACACTAGACTGCTTAATTTAAAGGCTATGGGCACCTTTGGTACAATTTTTTTTTTGACAGAATTTTATTCATTTTAGGCAAAAAATAATTTTTGCAACTGGTTTCTATTATACATTGTCAGCAATTTTTGTGATACAAGGGTTAAATTTCAGTCTATTTGCAGACTGACATTTTCTGTTTACTGAGTCCTGTCAGAGGATGGTTCATATAGACCTTCTGACCTCATAAACACTCTTTACAACTCAATTGTAATTAAACTGATAAGAATAAGGCTTAAATGAGTGTCTATGAGGTAAGTGGATCAGAGATAAGAACTCTACATGAGACATCATCTAATGGGACTCTGCATAGACAGAAAGCGACAGTCTGCAAATAGAATGAAATTTAACGCTTGTATCACAAACATTGCTGACAATTTTTAATAGAGACCAATTGCAAAAATTATGTTTTAGCCAAAAATGAGTAAAATTCAATCATAAAAATAAATAAATAAATAAATGAATGCAAATTTTGCATGAAGGTGTTCATAGCCTTTAAGTTTACACTGTCTAAATTTTAGAGATTATTTGTAAATCTACCCAATTATTTTTTTATTAGGTGTTTCCAATCATTGTGTGTAGGTTTATAAAAATATTAACTTAAACCCTTTTCTACAACTATCTAGAAAGAAATACTAATTAAGCTAAAGGTCAACTGTCTGTAATTAACATTTTAACTAATTCAACAGAGGAAACATTAACAAAACATTATGGAGAATTTTATATAAAAGGTGCTTTAACTTTTCATAGTCCATACCATGGCTTTTACTACGGGCCCCAGCATCCAAGTGCCTCAGCCGTGATTCACTTCTCATTTCATTTCTATTCCAATACTGACACAACAATTGAATACTTGTCTTCATTAGCAGAGTTGAAGTGATCCTCCATCTGCTTCTGAACTCAATACACAGTAGTTTTCACTGATCTTTTGTTATGGACTCATGGCCCCCGGGTTCATTTTGCCAGTGAGATGCTCCACTGTAGCTTGTTGGTTCACCCATGCCTACCTTGTAGCCAACATTCACCTCTCATATCAATGGCATGTCGTGATCCACAGTTTCCACATCACTTATTCACAATGGTGCCATATGTCCACTAACGATACACTTTCACCACAGCAGCACAAGAACAGTTCACAATGTTCACAGTTTCAGTATTACTGCCACCCTTGGCCCAAAAGCCGATAATCATCCCTTTTTGCAACTCCAATAAATCACCCCTTTTAGCCATAACAGTAATGAGGGATATGTGTGCAGTCTATCGCACAACTTATATACCCACCAAGGCAGCTCATGACATCTGACGTTCTTCATGAGCTACCTGCTACCAAATGAGAAAGTAGGAAGTGGTCATATATATATATATATATATATATATATATATCCATCTAGATTTTACCTTTTTATTTCAAATTTTTCTCACTTCCATATTTCCCAGTGATACTTAAAATATCGTTATAGCTCTAACTGGAATATACAAGAGAACTACTGTAATAAAAAAAAAATAATGAAATTACTCTTGGATAGGAATGGCAGAAGAAGTGGAGGTGCCTTTATCTTGAAATTGTTGTCTTTCAAGAAAATACTTTGCTCTAATACCTGCTTCCGATGACTGTGGCCTGCCAGAGATTATTTGCCTCAAGCTCACAAGTTCGGATGGGCTGTTTTGATGTCCCTTTGACTTTTCACTGATGTGTTTAGCTATAGAGGGACTTATACAATCAGTCAAATCATGCTGTCATCTCAAGGAGTTTTGTCACATTCCCGTGGACTGGCCATGATTCTGTCTGTAGATCCATACTTCACAGGAGTTGTTCAGGTAATACAAGGCCACTCACAACAAGCAGCTTAACTCTAGTGCACTTAGTGTAATAATTGGAATTTTTATGGTTGAGAAAGCAAACACTTTTAATACAGGAAAAAGCTCTCATGTAGTCAGTGAGAAGACAGTGGGAAATCAAAAAGATGGGTCACCCTAATCTGTATATTGACATCTCTCATGGCTGAATAAATGGTGTAGTTGAGCTATATTTGCTTGTATTGATCTGACTCCTGTTTAAAATTCATACCACTACTTTGCAAGGTTGACCACAGGGCAGAAAAGAGGATTTTCTATCCATTCCAGCTTTCTAAGGGACACAATACTCCCATGACGGATCATAGAGTAAAGCAGAAGATTATGGTGTGGCTGCTACTTTCAGCATAAGTAACATATAAAGAAATAAAATAGCCATTTATTAAGCTCAATATGCCAATCCTAGATCTATCCCTTAAATATTCACAATATAATTTTCAGTTTTCCACTGAAATACATTACTCGATCATTATCATCAACAGTGGCGTAGGGATCGCCATAGCAACCATAGCAGTGGCTATGGGGCCCTACGCCACTAGGGGGCCCGTCCGACCGCATTCAATTTTTTTTTTTTTTTTTTTATTAACACACACAGACACTACACACAGGCAGCCAGGAGGTGGCGTAACTACCGGGGAAGCAGCTGCTTCGGGGCCCGACAGTTTATTTTCAAGTTAGTTAAATATCGATGTCTTACTGTTCAGGGCCCCTTCACAGCAGCGGTCTTAATGTTCCCTCGCTAATGTGCTCTAATCTTACTGTATATACTAAAGTCTCCTGATGTGTCTGGGATTCGAACCCACAACCTCCAATGTATCAGTGTATCAGAGGCAAAGCATTAACCCTCACAGCCATAAAGAAAGCATTGCAACTGACTGAAAAAATTTGACACTTCTACTGTTATAGCTGGCTAAGTGTACATCTATACACATGACAGCTGCCCCAACACACCCAGCACTGCTATATCTCTATATGACAGCTATCCCAGCACACTCAGCTCTGCTATATCTCTATATATGAGCAGCTAATTTTTCAGTCAGCAGCAAGGCAGCTGTTATGGTCTTGAGGGTAGGTGCTCTGCCTCTGATACAGAAGGTCGTGGGTTCGAATCCCAGCAGAAACCTTTTCTGAAATACAAGCAGTGACTCCATATATGGACATACAGGGCGGGACACAATACAGGAAGAGGCTGACATGGAGGTAAGTAGAAGTGTTTATTTTTTTTTTTTTTGGCACTATTTAGGGGAGGGGGGATCTGTGGATGGCACTATTTAGGGGAGGGGGATCTGTTGATGGCACTATTTAGGGGAGGGGGATCTGTGGATGGCACTATTTAGGGGAGGGGGATCTGTGGATGGCACAGAGGGGGGGGGGGGCCCATAATTTTTTTTTGCTATGGGGCCCATGCATTTCTAGCTACGCCCCTGATCATCAAGGCCATATTTGAACGTACATGCAAATCAGCTTGAAACGGCAAGATGGAGAACTCATCCTACAAAATCATATGGTAAGGCTGGACGGTGTAGTACATACTATGCAGCATAATACTATATATAGAGATTTAGATAATATGCTACTTAAAAGGGTGATCTTCATTATCACCTCTAAGAAAACTGAGCGTATGTTGAAAAACCCTGGAATTTCAGCGGCAGCTTTTCTTCTGGATCTGTAGCATGACTAAATAAATCAGTACAGGGGCAGTACCATGGAAATGACCTTTTTCCAATTACAAGGTGTAGGAAGTAAATGATCCTGAAATCTGTTATTCTGCTAAGAATGATAGGTACGCACAGATTTGCCTTTTCCACTGCATGGAGTTAGATGAGGGTCAAAATGTCAAATAATTAATGTTTCTATTATTCATATTCTGCATATGTGAAACCCAAGGCATTATTTTGTCATTTTAAAACTATAATACAATGTATTTTAGATTATCTGTGTATTACTAGTAGACATTGAGCATGACATATTTATCCTCTGCCTGCAGATTAAAAGCTATGTATAACCGTGATCCTTAAGGTACCATTATAATCATTTGAATTCTGACCATATGTATGTGTTTTACATCATTTTTACTCTTTGTGCTATAAAAAAAAACTACCTGAAACCTGTTAATAAGCAGCTGTTCACAGATTAGATAGGGTAAGGTAGCAGGTTATATAGATACATAGGGTCAAAAAAGTACATCAAGTTCAATTAGGGGACGAGTAAGGATGTTAATTTAGAAAAAGGGGAGTGAGAAACCAGACTCTTACCCAGTTACATAACCATTAATGTTATTTATTTCTAAGAATTAATCTAAGTCTTTTTTTAAACCACCCACTGTTTCTGCTGTGAGGTGACTATACCATAGATTCACAGTTCTTCTGGTGAAGAAGCCTTTTAGCCTCTGGAGACTGGACTTTTTCTTCTCTAGAGGGAGACAGTGCCCCTTTGTCTTTTGTGGGTATTTTACATGGAACAGGCTTTCACCATATTTTTTCTATGAGCCATTTATACATTTATATAGGTTAATTATGTCACCTCTTAATTTTTTAACCTTTCTTCATAACGAAGACCATCCATGCCCAGTTTAGTTGCTCTTCTTTGTACTTTATCCAGCTCCAGGGCATCCTTTCTCTGAACTGGTGCCCTGAACTGAACTACATAATCCACATGTGGCCACACCAATCATTTGTAAAGTGGTAATACTAAGTTCCTACTAAGTAGGCTTAGAAGCAGCTGATTGACATTGCATACTATTATTTAGTCTATGATCTACAAGAACACCCAAATCATTCTCTACAAGTGACTCTCTCAGTGGCCAAAACCTTAAAAAAATGGGGTTTTATTTTTATTTATTTTTTTAAACCACAGCAACTGTCAGTAATGCATGTTGACACAATCTTTGTGGTTGTTTCTTGGCCTTCTAGTGACCGCTTCATGTGGCCTTACCTTTATTCTCATTTTTTGGTTCTCTATTGGGCCCTTTATGCATACATTGGTCAATTCACATTTTGAGGTTTACAGTGTTTAATCGCAAAATTGCTGCAAAAGGTTATTACCATAGTTTTGCAGAACTTGCTTAGTTTTTCTCTGGGGTTTTTGCGCTAGTCATTGCAATAAATAATCACTTGACCTTACAATGTGAATTAAAGCGATTGTACATACATCACTTGTGTACAGCCATTTTTATTTTTATTTTTTTTTACCGAGCCAAACACAACTGATGTATGCATAGTGTATCATAATGCACAGGTCTGGCTTGCATAGACTGCAGCATTTTTTGTCCAGCACTATATTACATTCTGCATCATAAGTGAGGCGCTAGATGAGTATGACTGATCACATTCAAAACTATTGGATCACTTCTGGCTTCAGTTTCTCTCTAGCATTTTCTATACCAGAGGGAAACTGAGCTAGATCCCCAGAAGTATTTGAATGGCCAGTCTGATGATCTCATTACCACCATACTACATGTTACATACTGGCATACTGGCATACCAATACACTTAATGGACTTCAGATGTGCAGAGTTTGATATTCAAAAAAGGTAAAATACATTAGAAATCAGAAAGATAGCCACAAAAACTAGCAGCAGCTATGGCGTGAGCACTACTGATGTTCATTGGAGTTACCTAACCATTAGCAAACTGAGTTGAGTTTGAAAGCTGCTAAGCTAGACAGATTTAATTTGTTTAGCTCAGGTGTTCTAATAACATAATTTGAATGTATTCATCATTTTCATTTAAATTGATGCTTTTAATTTGCATAATTAGAATGCATGTGAATAAATGATCAATTTAATGAGCTAATCCTCGTCATTAAACATGCTTGCTCCTAAGTAAACTTTTCTGCAGCGGTAACAATTTTTGATTGAAGGTATTAAGGAGAGAGAAACCTAATCCCAGTCATTACGGGACCACAATAAAAATAGAAATCCTGAGCTTCCTTTTCTTTCATTACCCTGCATTTCTATATTTTCCAAATATTCTCCTTGTGTGCACTAACTAATGATAGAGCAGTGTTAGATTTCGTGTAGCCAAAACCAAGTATGGACCCTACACAGAAAAAGCATTCATACGCTGTCATACTAGTATATATTTTATTTTCAGGGGAGGGTGTGACAATTTGTAGTTACACAACATTTTACTTGCAATTTTTTCAAACTTTTTCCTATAAAGAATTCTATGGGTAACAGTTTGAAGAAATTCCAAAATAAAAGCATGCTGCCATAAAAAAAATAAAAATAAATGTCAGATGGATAAAAAAATTCTAAAATGCAAGTAACTTTCATAAAATGCCACTGTAAAAAGCGTCAGTCAATCTTTCATTTTTTATTGGCCAACAGGTGATATCTGGCTGTAGCATTTTTTGCTGAAAAAATGCAGACAAAAAAGGGCCTTTTTGAAAAAACAAAAAGCACAGTGCGAGACTGCCCTAATGGAAACATTTGCACCTCTGTTTTCTAGGCCAACACTTGAATATACAAATTCTGAAGTAAATGACTGACCAAAATACTGTCAGTGGACATGGCCATACACTTTGCTATGCCTAGTGCAGGGCCATACTAATCAAGTGTGGCATTTCTTCTATGGAAGGACATTTCTTTACAGTCGGAGTCAAACAGAACCTATGCAGCTCCCTACTAAGTAACTGCATGGCCTCTGTGCCCTGCCATAAAGGCCCCCTGCACTGCCTTACAGCCTCTGTGTGCTGGCCTCGGCAGTGTGGATGGACCCTTCTCTGGTGTCTTCCCTCGTTTTAGTCTGCTTATGAGATGCATAGGCACTGCAGTAAAACATCAATATGAGCTACTCCACCATCATGGCTTCTCGTGTCTGTGTTTAAATGCACCACTCATATCTGCCTGCCTTAGAGCATTGCAGAACATTTGCATCGTGTCCCCTTGCCCACAATCTATTTAGCACTCTGAAACTCCTCTTTTTACCATATTTCCTAAGAAATAGAAGCCCTTGCAGATATGGTATACTATATATGCATACCTAAGAGTGCTGGGCTAGGATTATATAAACTGCATTCCAGGATCAGGATCGCTGGTGCCCAATACAAGTTCTTCCAAATTGGAATTACAGATTGCTGTAATCATTTACCCATTATATTATTAATCGGGTTATCCCACCAATTACTATGTAATGAATAGGGTATTTCATATGAAGTATTACTGCAATATACATGCAATAAAAATATGTGTAGGTTCTACATGGACATTACATTTCCCTCTCTGGTAGCCCCCCTTGCTGGTCGACTTTCTGCTGCATTTAGTGGTGGACTGGCATGCTCAGTAGCTTCCTTGCTTCCTCTCAGTGCTGGCATAGTGATCCCATAGTGCAGGGATGTCCAACCTACGGCTCTCCAGCTGTTGTAAAACTACAATTCCCACCATGCACTGCTTTGGATGATAGCTGTAGTCAGTTTTTGCATACCGGGAGTTGTAGTTTTGCAACAGCTGGAGAGCCACAGGTTGGCCATCCCTGCCATAGTGAAACAGGTGGAGAGGCTCACGCACCTTCAGTCATTCATTCCTACTGCCTCATTCATGGAACTTTATTGGTGTTTGCCCCTAAGTATATGTGAGAGATTATTTTCTATACAGGGGGATGGAGTTAATAAGACCTAAGTAAAATGCATCTTGGAATGCAATGCAGGTGCTTGATCTGCTGCTGCCCACCCACAGAAAGGGAAGTAGAGGAAGAAAGTGGGAGTAAAAAACAGTTTTACATTTATGGGATAAACCTTAATATCCCTTAACAGAGACATTTACCAAAAAATTGAATACTTTTTTTTGGCGTGGTGAAAAGTGCATCAACGTGCTGATTTACTTTGTGTTTTAATTCTTTGTCATTTCCAAGATCTGTACATGCTATCAGTAAATTGAAAGCTTCTTGTTCCCAGACAGAGGCAGATATGCAGTACAATTGGATGATCCAGTGTCGCGACCGCGCTGCCAGGTAATACTCATCAGCAGGGAGATGGCGCCAAAAATTGTCTTTATTTGATTGTCTTTATTTGGTTAGGGGGGCTGCCAGCAATATGACCTGATGAAGGGATCATTCCTCCCCATAATGTTTAGTCTGAATTTCCTGGCAGGGAGGTCACGACACCGGATCATCCTATTGCTGTACCGATTTCCCCCATTCCTATGTTTGGCATGTAGATATGGGGACACGCAGCAGCCTTATACTGATACCTTGCTATACATGATGTTGTGCTCCATCACACATCCATTGAAGGTGAGCAGCCCATTATCTTTCACATCGTCCTGTACTGAAACATATTACACGAGGAGCACAGTGTTTCTTTTATCTCTCCATAGAGGCTGAAATGCTTCCTTGATCACGTCCGAACAGAGACAAGGATCTCTCTTAACCAGCCCTGACGGAATGTTTCTATTCAGAAACCTCAAGCAGAGATTTTGAAAATAGTCAAAATTACAGAATCAATCACGGAGTGTCATAAAAACTGCTGTGCTGTTTAGTCAGGAGTAAAAATAGCTCCAGAGATTAGCTATCCTTATGTCTGAGGTCATTGATAGACTTGCTTATATCGCAATTCGCTGAGGTGAAAAGAGGACATCCAAAAAGAAACTTAGTTTATACACAAACATGATTTTTATCAGGTCTCCCTGATCCGAAGAAGCACTTATCCCGAAAATGGTTATGGCCTGTGAGAGTCTTTTTAATTACCTTTAGATCATCTGGAAATTCATATGTTCTTCAAATCCAATGTTATTAGCACCAGTATTGATGTCCTTTTATACAATGGTCCCTCTGCACATGATCAAGTATTATCACCACTGGTATCTAGAAATATGGCCCTATATTATCTGTGAATTCCATTTATGTGCATGATAATGATAAAATGAAACAGCGTTAATACTGGAAACACTAAAGTGTCCATCTTTTTTTATTTTTTTATTATTTGGATGAGTGAAGGTCGGATTCTGGAGCTCAGTCAAACCCATTGCTATCCAGTCCAATAAATAATTACAAGAAAATTGTGCCTTTCACTATATGCTGATTGATGCTGAAATTGCTTTTGAAAGTTCTCATAAGTTCCTGTTATAGATTAAGTGCCGGTGTAGGAAAAATAACTGCACCCAACTGAAATGGGTGAATGTAATCAGGTTTAATGGACTTGAGAGCTTGTTGGGAATTAAATAACTATTGATTCTTTGGGATGTTGCTGTCATTACAAAATGCCAAATCTGCAAGCATTACGGGGGTGGATAGATTAGAGCCAGGGACAACTCTTAAATAGAATAAAGAGATAAACATATTTAAAACATTTGGAAAGTGAACAATATTAAATAACATGTAAGGACAATGAAGCTGTTATGACAAACGAATGAAATGGACAACTGAAGATGCCCAATTCAGAAAAACCCAGTCACACTATAATACTGCATTAAAGAAAACTCTCTAGAATGCTAGTGATGATTAAAGGGGTTTTCCTGTTTTATACTGATGACAAGATAGTCTCCAGTATCTGATTGAAAGGGTCCTACACCAGGGACCTCCACCAACCAGCTGTTTGAGGTGGCCATGGAGCTCACTGGAGCACTGACGCCTCCTCACATCTTACCAAGCACAAAACCATACATTGCATAGCCCTATTCACTTGAATGGAACTGAGCTGTGTCTAAGCCACATGACTGATGAATGTGATGTCACTGGTAATCTGCAAGAAGGCCGTGGGGCTCATTGGAACACCACAGCTGATTGGCATGAGTCCAGGGTGTCGGAACCACACCAATAAAATACTAATGACCTATTCTGATGATAGGTCATCAATATAAACCAGTCAGAACATCCCTTTAAGCTCGAAAATTGGAGGTTGGCAGCTTAGTTTTTTTTATAATATGTCCTATTATGATTGCTCCTATGAAGGTTGTCGACTGCTGGCCCATTGGATCTCTTTTGTATTAAGGAGCCCTTAGTGTGTTAGAGTCCAAGGATCCTATGACAAACTTTTGGACCTGTTCAACCGTGGCACTATATTAAATTAATCTATGGTTTCTCAATTGCTTTCTACTGGGTCTCACCAATCAGAGCATGGTGATGCCTCGGTCTCACCACAAAATGTGGTGAATGCCAACATTTTTATAATTTCCTTAAAGGGGTATTCCAGTTATTAAAAGTTATTTGCTCCCTTTTCTTCGGCTGAGACCCCCATTGATCATGGGAATGGGTACCCTGTACCCTTTGGACCATTCAGAAATGAACAAATCCACAGATCTGGAGACAGCAGAGTACAGTGCAAAGCTATTTCCAGAATTTCTACAGAGAATAAATGTGAAGTTTCCATGCCCCGCCTTTCACTGCATTCATTTTGGGGTCCTCTGAGGGGTATGGGGTACTGGTTCTCATGATTGGGGTGGGTTCCAGTGAGAGGACCACCAATGATCTAATAGTTATTCCTTATTCTGCAAATATAGTATAATTTTTAACAATGGGAATACCCCAGCTGATGCTGGTAGTGAAAATAATTAAATAACTTATGCTAGTCGAGTCCGATGCAATTGTGCTAGGGTGGAAATATTTGGAGATAAATCAATAGCTGTTACAATGTAAAAAAAAAAACATATTGTGAACATAGTGAACACAGTGATCACATAACTTGTATACGGTGAAAGCAAAATACACTTTTTCTGGAACTTTCCTTTCAGTAAATCTTTATTTTATTTTATTGTATTTTAAGTAGTATAATAAGCATAAAGGTAAATTAGCACTAAAATTTCATACAATTTTGCATAAGTCTATAGCACAAGAGACTATAAGAAACATTGCAATATATTTTATTAAAGAAAAATGCCTTGTTCTACAGTTATCAGCTCTGCCTTCCCCTCCCTCCACCCATTTGTAAAATGGCTTTGTCTCTGAAATTTATGAGAAATACGTCTTGTTGTGACCAGGACAACTGTCTTCTGAAAGATCAAATTACATCATCCCATAAAAGACTATGGAGAGGAGAGGGGAGAGGAGTTAGCAGAAGCAGAGTACGACACACACAGCCATAGAGACTGCAGAGCTAACTAGAGAGTTACTATCTCAGCCTAAGTGCTATATTGACAACAGTACAGGTCATTAGTGATGGACGAACATTGGCCAGGACGATATGCGAACGCTCATTCACGATCAAATGTTCATGAACCGTGCGTTCGCGGCGGGCCCAATTAACTTTAATGGCAGGCGAACCTGAAAAACCTTCAGCTCATATTTTCAGCTAGCAAACACTTACTAGAAGTACACAAATAGTCCCACAACATAGACAGTGATATATCAGAGGTAGTTCCTTGGCAAAAATTCCCACAAAAAATATGTATTTTAATCAGGGGCCATTTTTATGCGTCTTAAAGGGAAATTGTCAAAAATGTGCCCTGCTGGAGCCTAGAGAAATTTTTGCTTCCTATGTATACAAATGTGCAGCACTCAACATTTTTGTATCCTGCGGAGTCCATTTCAAAAATGCATACGTTAACGTAATTTTTTTTTCTACCATGGAACTGTATGGTGAATGGACACCACTGTACGGCATCATTCTGAGGCATCTGTTAACGCAAACATTTTTGGTATGCATTAAATGGATGTGAACCGAGCCCTAGTGTCATAGTAAGCACCAGTACACAGCGGAGCAGCGTGGCGGAGAGGGGAGGCCACCATGTACTGACAGAGCGCTACCTGTTCCTGGTGGTCAGGGATGAGGACTGTGTTTCCCAAGGATCATTTTCTACTGGGAAATACAGGGTACAGTATAATACACTAGAATCTATATAATATAAAGATATTAGCCCTACCCCCGAATAATAATACAATTAGGTGGTCATTTATTATATAGAAATACATCTATGTTATATGTATTTCTGACACAGATTGTGGCGCAAAGGTCCTTAGCACCGCAATCTGCATAATTTTCCCACTCATGCTAGGTCTAAAAAAGGATGGCGTGGGCAGAGACAGGGATACAGTTATGGCCATCCAGTTATTGGATACCACCGCTATACATTGACCGGATAACACCTCTGTACAGTGACCGGATAACACCGCCATACCGTGACCGGATAAAAGGGTATAAGAGGGCACATTACAGGGAATGACCAGGGGCACTTCACAGGGTGTGCTAAGAGGGTACAATGCAGGGTATAAGGGGGCACAGTACGGGATGAGGGGCACAGTCACATGACCCTGTGACATTAGAAGGTCCTTATGGTGAATGTGGTTCATACGCCACCATAATGAGAGGCAGAGGAGTTAGACAAGGGTGTGATTATGTGCCTAGAGATAAAAAAAAATTAACTGTCGGCCAGTACAGGCCCCAAAAATCCACCTGACAGCAAAGAACTTTGGATTCTGTTGCTAGAGATACATTAGGCAGTCACAGGAAAAAAATTTAACTGTCGGCCAGTACAGGCCCCAAAAATTAGGCAATAGGCATTCACCTGACAGCAAAGAACTTTGGATTCTGTTGCTAGAGATACATTAGGCGGTCACAGGATAAATATACAAAAAAGAAAAGAAAAGAGGCGGTACACATGCGCTATTTAGTGCTGTTTTCTGCTAAAATAGCAGGGATGAGATCATAGCATTGCAGCTGGATGTGCGATTGATTTCTTTTCTTTTCATTTTTGTATATGTATAGACAATCTGTCCCTGGATTGGCACTCCTTCCACTCGGCCAGGTGGTTGTGGGCTGGCATGAGGAAATTAAATTACACGTGGTCATCACAGGTGTTGAATTCCTCCGAGATCCATGCCTCATTCATTTTAAAAAATCTGTGGTAGTCCACATTGTCGTGAGCTAGGCGAGTGCTAGGCGAGTGCGCTTATCGGTCACGATCCCCCCTGCTGTGCTGAACGTCCTTTTGGACAGGACACTCGATGAGGAGCAAGACAAGAGTTCCATGGCAAATTGTGCCAGCTCTGGCCACAGGTCAAGCCTTCACACCCAGTAGTCAAGGGGTTCCTTGCTTCTCAGAGCATCCACATCCGCCGGTAACCCGATGTTGTCGGACACCAGTCGGTCTAGGCGTTCTCTGAGGCTGGATCCAGAGGGCGGTTGTCAATGGGTTGGCTGCAAGAATGATCTCATAAGTGACCAACACATGTTTAAACTGCCCTCTTTTTTGCAGGCGTGGTAGGACTGGTACCCACACCTGTTTCTCTGTGGGGTAGAAATTCCTCAGTGCCCACAACAGCAGAATGCAGCATCTATCGCAGCAAGGCATGGCAATGCTGCATTCTGACGGCTCTCTGTGATGCTGGTAACATGTCCGCCATTTTGTGTTTGTACCGGGGGTCTAAGTACGTTGCCACCCAGTATTGAAAAAAGGGGTTGTCTCACTTTAACAAATGGTATTTATCATATAGACAAACTTAATACAAGACATTTACTAATGTATTGTGAATGTCCACATTGCTTCCTTTACTGGCTTGATTCATTTTTCTATTGCATTATAAATTGCCTGTATCCAGGCATTACAACTACCCTGCAATCCAGCAACGATGGCTGAGCTTGCATACTATAGGAAACACTGTCAATCAAAGTGCAGAGTGTGCAGCAGTTGTAGAGAGACCAAACCCTCCAGGTGTAATGGTAATGTCTCTGTTGCTCATAGAGGCTCATTTGCATATATATCAAAACTTCACTTTACTTAGCAATGCGGGCACATATAAAAATGTGGCCAACACAAATGCCTTCAGCTGCCAAGAGCATATGCAACAGTTCAGCCAGTTTGATAGGTTTCAAAGGCATCTTCTGACAGAGACCCTTTAACTTTGTCTACATGATAAATGCCATTTGCTGAAATGGAACCTGTCACCTGGATTTTGGGTATAGAGCTGAGGACATGGGCTGCTAGATCACTGCTAGCACATCTGCAATATCCATTTCCCATAGCTCTCTGTGCTTTTATTGTGTCAAAAAAATGATTTTATATGTAAATGAGGCTACTAACTTTCTGGAGCCCAGCCACGCCCACTGTGAAGGAACCCAGCAGCGCCCTGCATACTCCGAATCTCCTCCTTTTATTACGACGTCACAAAGCTAGAGCTCAGTAATCTCGCTATGCTAGCCCATGCGCAGTGTCGGCATAGTGTTCCTTCCCTGTGCTGGCATCAGCCTCAGGAAATGAACTGCGCATGCGCTAGCTCGCACATCGCAAGATTACGGCGCTCTAGCTTTGTGACGTCGGGAGCAAGGAGGAAATTCGGAGGATGCGGGGTGGTGCTGGGCTCCTTCACAGTGGGCGTGGCTGGGCTCAGAGTCAGAGAACGCTGGACTCATCTCTGAAGCATGGAGGAGACAGGACTCATCTAAGGTTCATTTACATATATATAAAATCGTTTTTTGGACACAATAAAAGCACAGAAAGCTATGGGGACTGGGTATTGCGGATGTGCTAGCGGCCATCTAGCAGCCCATGTCCTCAGCTCTATACCCAGAATCCAGGTGACAGGTTCCCTTTAAGTAAGACAAGCCCTTTAATGCAAAGATTGTTGAAAGGTTAGGTGCACTTTAAATGAAAGAACATAAATGTCTATACAAAGTTGGAAAGAAAACCATAGATAAAGACATGATATTATAACACTGTGTGCCAAATGACAAACTTACCTTTGATATATTGACAGACTCGGCTCTGTTATATGTGTAAGCTGATTGATGATACTGACAGTTGATTGACATAGTAATACATAGAAATGTCATTTTCTCATATAGTTTATTGACTTGGAGAATATGCTACAGTGAAAAAGTTGCCAAAATCTCATTTTAAAACTCTAAATCTAAATAATAGACATCAAAGACTCCAAAATGTGCATACTTGTGGGTAGAAGACATGTATTTGGCCAAAGTAGGACTGCAAATAAAGCAGAATATTCAGAAGGTCCCTTTACAGTCGATAAATCAGAGAATGAAAGTGGCCAATGACTTGTATTTAGCATTTGAGTCAGAAATGAGAGAATAATCATTATCACAGCTGAAATGACCACTGCTTCCAGGTCCATTCTGCCCCTTTAAGGTTCAGATTGAACTGATATCACTTACTTGTGATGTCAACCATCTTGAATGCTGTCATTGAAGATGACATATCTCAAGACACAATTATTTTTGAATGTTACAAGAAGACTTCATATTGGATGAGATTTGTCTGAGATGTATAGCTTCAGGCTAGTAAATTTGACATCTTCTGCAAAAAAATTATATTTGTCATGCTCTTTGGGGACAGTATAAATGGTTACCTGCTTGACAAAGAAAAATCAGCTGATGTCAGCACGGTCATTTGGGTCATGCCACAGAAAGGCAGTCCAGATGAAGCATATTGCAGTCAGGTCTACACTCCATATTTAGAATTGGACCAGATTCGCTATAGCTCTTAATAAACTATTGAATCCTAAATATTCAGAAAAAAAAATACACATATCCGAAAAGCTATAGCAATAAGAGTGTAATTTGTGTGTAAAAAAAACTAAAAGTAATAAAAAGTGATGGAGCTCTGGTAGCCGGAAAACAACAGTAAATAGCAGAAGTTCACTTTTAGGTATTGAAATGCGTTTGTTCCATGTTTATGTATTTCAAAGCTTACAATCTGTAGATTAATCTTTTTTTTTTTCTATTGTCTAATCTCTCTAGCCAGTTATGCTAATCCTCTACATAACATGATCAAAAGAAAGCCATACACATAAATGTGTTGGGGGAGAGTAGGAAGCTCCCCACACACATTAAACTGTCGGCAGAACCTTCCATTTTTGGCACGTTTGGCTGACTAAATATTGACTACCGCTGTACCTGACATTCACTGAAAAAAAATAAAAAATTTATACACATTACAGTGACTTTTGCCAAGCTATCAGCTTTCAGACACTACCTTGTGTGTCCTGATGCAGTAAGCAAGAAGCAGTCTAAATTGGCCACTGAATTTTTCAATGTACGGCTATCTTCACTCTTCCTACCAAAAAAAGAAAAAACACACCTGGCGTGATCCATGTTAATTTAGAACCTGTTAGTATTTTTGTTCAGGTACATTTTATTTATGCAACAAGAATTCATAAGTTTCAGTAGCAATCTACTTATGGGAATAAGTGCATTTAGCATTTTCCATGATAATTATCATCATCCTCTCCATCATAATCATCTTATTCTTCAGCTTCATGTATTAGACCACATGAGCTGATGGAAATGCATGACGAGTGTTTGTGATCTGTTAACTAAAGGAAAATACAACACAAGGTTCTACGTTATATGTCTCTGCTCTCTGAAACTCCTCATGATCACAAATGGGCTGGTGAGGAGGAATGGAGAAGTCTGGGCCCCCACAGTAGTGATTGATAAGGGTTCCATTAGTGAGGTCTTCAGCGATCTGTTTAGATGCTTAGCCTGGCATCAGTGCTGTTGGGTTGGGTCCATCCACAACCTCTTCGCCTGTAGATGCTGTGTTGAGTCCATGGTGGTTTCCTTGCAGTGCTTTACCAAGAACCTTTTTATGTTCCTTTTCATAAATATTATGTATCAGCAATAGATCAACATATGGCATTTTTCTATAGCTGTGTTATTTCACGCTTCTTTTACCACTTTTAGTGGTGAGCTGGGTGTATCAAATGGGACAGGACGTCTGCAGAACAACAAATTTAGTAAAATGAGTGCTAGACAACAAAAGATGAGTGAGATTTATTAGGAGAGATATTAAACACCAAATCAAATAAATCTCCCTAGTTTCCGTTGCCATCTTTGGGTACTTCTACAAGTGCTGAAGGTCGATGTTGTCCACATATGGGTTTTGATTTGTTCCTGTCATGTACAGAATACGAGATTCATTTCTGTACACCTTTTACTTCTGCCCATCAATTTGAAATAATACAAATGTAAATTATTACTATCTAATTCCCTTTTACGGCAATTGTCTTCAATGGCAATCCTCCAATCACACTAAAATGCAGCCAAATGAAACAAATTGAATATTTCTGTGCAGCTTCTTTCTTGTCGTGGTTTGTGACCTTTAACTTTCTCAATGGGACATCACATGTCGGTAAATGTCTTGTGTACAGAGATTTGTACTCAATTACTATGCAAATTTAGGGAGCAGCTAAGGATGAATCAGCTTTTTTTTATCAGAACCCTGGATTTTCCTACATGTAAACATTAATAGTGATGGGGAATCCTTGTTGTGATGTCATTCAGTTTCTAGCTGCATATACAGTATATATATATATATATATATATATATATATATATAAATCCAGAAAATGGACGGCACTCCAGTTAGATGAAAAAAATTCAGTGATACCTTTATTCAACCATTGCACCGGATGGTTGAATAAAGGTATCACTGAATTTTTTTCATCTAACTGGAGTGCCGTCCATTTTCTGGATTTATTGCGGGGTAAGAAGTGTATTCCCTAGGAACGTGCACCCTTTTTTTACTTATTTATAGCCAGTGCCACCATTTTTCCTCTCTCTCTCTCTATATATATATATATATATATATATATATATAGTGGGGATTTGCTCTGGTAGACAGGCTTGCGGATGCAGTATAGAGGTAACCACAAAGTCTTTAATTTAAACAGTTCAGTGTTTTATTCACACATAAGGAAAAACAAAAAGTGACATTTTGCAGTCTAGGTGTTCACACCATGAAAAGTCCACGGAGCAAAAACCTTCACCTGGTTTGCAGTTTCTCCACCTGTGGTCCACAGCAGGCTTTAGGAGCCTGTTTCTCAGCATGTGGCTCCTAGCCCTTCTGCACAGCACAAGTTTTCATATCACAAAACACACAGAGACTGACAGCGCTCTACTGTCAGAGTGGAGTAATCCACACACAGCTGAGACTGCTGGCTGGGTTTGATATAGGCCAGTAAAGACCTGGCCTGGAGCATGGGGAGGAGCCACTCACCCAGCACTTTGGCTACTCCCAGTAAGAGCCGGCCCGGATCAGCTTACAGCCATACTAAAATAGCAATGTATCAACCAGCACTAGCTGCCGCTGACACCACTTTAAAATACTGACTCTTACTTCACCGAGGCCAGGAACCTCGGTGACACATACCTTCTGTCAACGACTGACCCTTGCACCTTCCTAAAAAAAAAAATATATGTATATATATATATGTATATATGTTATTAACCTCATGATAGATAGATAGATAGATAGACAGATAGACCAGAAGTCAGATATAAAGTACAGTATAACCCAGTGTAGTCTGATCCTACAGTCATGCAGTCAGATGGAAGGGGGTATAACTGTAGTATCAGACTACACAAGGTTTGTTTGTAGTCTGTAATCAT
The DNA here is from genome assembly GCF_905171765.1 of Bufo bufo. NCBI lineage: Eukaryota > Metazoa > Chordata > Amphibia > Anura > Bufonidae > Bufo > Bufo bufo. The sequence continues at coordinate 75,987,858 of NC_053395.1, read as the reverse complement.
TGGAAACATATACATTTGCAGAGGAGCTGTAGACACAAAATGAAAGAAACTTTTAAATGAAGACTTATAAAAAAAATTCTACCCAAGGGATGTTTCCTGATATCACTTGTAATATTATAATGTGTCTGGCTAGCATTTAAAACTGACCAAGAACCCTGAGTCTGTCTGATGCATAATAAACTTGATAAATTAATTGCTATATGTGTTTTATTTCTTCATCAGAAATGTTCAATGCTTAATATAAAAGGGCACAGTTCCCTTATGTTTCCTTTAATATTCAGTGCAAGAGATTTACGAATCTGCATTAGCTTTCTCTGAAGTCTCTTTTCCTCCCTGTAGACCAGTAGTGAAATGTTTATTTCATTTCTACGTTCGTATCTTTTGTTCAGAATCCAGAAAGTCCTTTAAATTTACATGTTCAGGACTTTTGTGAGCAAATGTTCTTGTTTTTACATAAAACTTACTATCCTATAATTAAAAGATTAAAACAACTTTGTCAATCTCTTCCGATTAAGATCAGCAAGCCAACAAAAATATTTGCTTCTGCAGTTACCATCTGTCATTCTGACAATTTTAGAGACCTGCAGTCTCAGCAAGTATGCCTTTTTTAGAATAAATTGGCATTGTGGTATGTAGGGACCACAAAAGCCAGAATATTTCATTCAGCCTTGAAGGACTTTCACGTGCTAAAATCAAATATATCAAATAAATAAGCAAACAACTGCAGAATGCAGTTTCTTACAAACTGTAGTTTTATGTATTCCATACAATATAGAAACTGCATAGACAGTCTAGTGATTTGTATCACTTTTATCAGCTATGTACAATCTTTCATCGGGAACTTTAAAAAATGTTAATGATAAAAAATAAATAAAAAAAACTAATGCAATCCTGTAAAGTACTGCAGAATGAGCAACAGATCCCAGCAGCTGTCATAAGGTCCAGGGCTGAGAGGGCCAGCTCAGGTGTAGAAAGAGTATAGTATCAGTTTGCTGTCTACCTCCACAATGTGTGTCGAAGATCTGATATGACAAACTACTGTGCTTACTTTCAACAAGTGTAGGCAAGCAATAAAAAAGTACCACTCTGTGCTAAACCTATGAATTCAAGGTACACATACCAAGTTAAAGAAAAAAAAAAACTTTATAATAGAGAACCAAAAGTATCCTGGCTGTTTATGATTTGAGCCGACCCCACACTTGGCTCTACTGAGCATGCAAATGTTCTGAATAGGGAGAACGGTGTAAGTGCCTTATCTTTCCTGAGAGCAAAAGGATCGGTTTTTTTGGAAATCTATTAGCCGTGTCCCTCTTTACCACATCTGCTGTTATGGGAAAGTCAGGACTAGAGATAAGCTAATTTCTTAAAATTTGTTTCAGGCCCAATTCATGTGAATTGATTCAAATCTACCCAAATCACAGGTACTCTGAGTGTCTCGTAAATCTCTCTCTCTCTCTTTCACTCTCTCTCTCTTTCAAATCAACCTTTGCCTGAAGTTTTTTACATGGAATTCTGATTTAGATGAGTCATTTTTTTTATTTGTTTTATTCTGGTCAAACTTTAATTCTAAATAATAGATTCACTCATCTCTAGGTTGTCGCCATACACATTAGATAACCAGTAGCTTCAGCTCACATTAATCTTGTGTATGGCCACCTTTAGTATAGATCCTCACTCAAAAATTTCCACAACTTTTTTCTTTTGGATAAGTCTCTGACTACATGGTAAAGGAACATTGTATTTCAATCTAAAATTAGCTAAAAATGACAGGATAGCAGAAATCTTTCCTCAGACCATTAATGTCAATGGCAATAAAAGAAAGAAAAAAAAAAGATTAATTTATAAAAAAAAAATGAAAAAGAGAGATTTATCAATGTATTGTGCAATATAAAATGTTCTGTTCTTGATAGTAGTAGTTTTATGACCAGCCATTGATCAGTGTTAAGCACCCTGTGGACCGGGGCTTTAGTTGCCTCTTGCAGGCTGCTTCATCTGGACGAGCCCAGCCGCCGGGCTCACTCTGTCTCTTGACAGAGGTTATGGCCCACTTGCCAGCAAAGCCACTCTTTCTACAGCCATAGGGTGAGTGTACATGTTCCCTCTGGCTGTTAAATGGCCGGTACATATATGCCCTAATCTTCACTAGACAATGGCTGGAAATATAGAGGTATTTCAGGTACCTTCTTCAGTGGGAAGGTGCTTGAGCAATAGATCTCTAAGCTTGCTAAGTTCCTGTTAGGTTTGCTGTACAGACCTTCTCCTAATTAGCAGTATTCTACCCTTGTCTGATTTAACATGTTCCTGCCTGCCTTGCCCTTGGACCTGTTACCGTATTGCACTTACTCTGCCTGACCTGACCTTGGAAAGTCCCTGACTACAATTCTGCCTGATATCTCACTGTTATATGTGACCCCTATGGGTCAGCTATTCACCACATAGAGACTAATCTAGGAGGTGGCAGCCTAGTGGCTCCACTGTAACAAAGTCCATATCTGTGTAGAGATTAAAAGGTTAACACCAGGGGACTTCCAGGATAATACCTTTAGTTTTAACCCTAAACTAAATCTGTTGGTTAACACAGTGGTTCCACACCCATTGTCATAACACCTAGGAATGATAAGGACTGTAAAAATATGTGTATAATATCATTGAAGTGGAATTGTCAACAGTAAAAATATTATATAATATACTACTGTAAGCAGAAGCTTTTCTAGGAATGCCTTCCTAGTATTTGATGCTGTCTGTTTTCTTCTCTATTTACAAATCTATTTCTATTCCCGTCTATACGATCTTATACTTCAGCGTCATTGACACCAATCTTGTTGGGTCAATTCAATTACTGCACCTTTACACCATCCCCCATTTCAAACACACAGCCGCCTTATACCTAGTTTTTCTTCTTCTATGCTCTAAATAACATCTGAAAGAGCTTTTCTCAATGCATCAATCATATATAGTACATGCACAGCTTTTGCACATACAATGTATATATTAGTAATGTTATACATTTGATCTTGACATAGCACCAAAAACATATTAATACAAGTCTGATATTTTATCCCAATGTTTTTCGAACATTTTCTATAATTTAGTTGATTTATTTCCAACCCCACAAGGAATAAACTGTCCATGACTGCCTTTCCACATTAAATATTTTGCATCCAAACTGAAGAATGTTTCAATAATTTATGGCTGAGGCATACTTCCCAGCTGACCACTCACAGTTATATGGACACCATGGGAACAGGAATAATTAGTTCCATTGAAGCAACACAAATATCTGCTAATTCCAATGATGATCAGAGATTATATTTCACAAATTATTATCATTATCATGCAGTGCTCTAGATATTGAAATAAATAGATGTTTTAATTGTGTTTTAATTTGACTGATCTACAGTCAGTACATATAGGGTGATCCGATCTAAAATTTTTATGCATTCTAGGTTATCATCCGACAATTGGTAAACATCACAACAAGGAGACAATAGTAACAGATTCTACGTGTAAAATGAACCTAGGCTTACAGACTAAGTTCAGTCATTTGGAAACATTCAGGACATATAATATTGGATTTTATATTGAGGTGAAGATAATTGTAATGGAAACAAGGACTACTTGGAACGTAAGCATAGAAATATCAACAAACCAAAAAGTATGATAGTTCCTAGTTGTGAGATTAGAAAGAAATGACTGTTTTTACAGAAACGCCTCTGCTCGTGTGAGGTACATTACCAGATATAGTCTATGGTCTACATTTGGAAGAAAGCAGTCATGTAATGCTGTTTCTGGAAGAAAGCAGTCATGTGTTGTATCTTTCTAGAAGCCCTTAAAGGCAGCTTATTTTTTTAGGAACAATATAATAGTGAATGACACTGAAGGAGGCAAAAATAGCAGGCTCAGTTCTACCTTGAACATTTCCAATGCCTACAGCTAAAATAACTCTTGTGATTCTTCTGTTCCTCCCCTTTTATCATTCTTTTCATTTGCCATCCCAGCAGACTAGTAATTTTCCCGGAGAAGTTTATATGCACAAAAATAGCATTCAATTATACATTGTCATTATTAGCAGGTAGACTCCGCAACACGTCCTATTTTCTCATCAGCTATAGGTTGATGTGATTTGTGTTTTGCTCACATCAAGTCCTCACATAATTATGGTGCAGTTCATTCAATGTTCCAATGTCGTGGACTGTTGTCATTGATAGAGAACTCAGATTGTCACTTCTTAGGAAGATGTAGTGCTAGATCATGACAAAGGATGCGCAGCACCATGATAAGGCGGCTGACATGGCCTGTATTTATTTGTTTCCAATGACTCCTTTGCAGTTATCAGTGTCTCAAGCTCCTGGAAAGATGGCTTCAATTTCAGATTTAAAACATGGATCAAGCAATGTTACCAACACATATTCTCTGTCAAACTTGTCAGTAGCTCTCGAGGCTGTAAGCAGCTCAAGAGCTATGTAGTCTGTCAATGTTACTGCCAGAGTATATCTATTTCCCCTATACTATACCTTTGATTTGTTCTTGTAGAAATGTCTAGATGCTGGATGCATAGAAAGCCTTGGTATAAAACTTTACTGACATTGACATTTCTTGTGAACTTTGCTATTTAGTATCTATTGGGTTTCAATTTCAGCAATTGATATATCAGTATTCTACCATAATTATTAAAGGGGTTATCCAACTCTTATAATGAAACCCTGGGGAGTGGGGTAAGTATAGTCCATATGAGATGTCCAGGCATTAGGGGGTCATTATAGGGGCTGGATACTTCTTTAATATAATAATCTATACTGAATATAGGTATTGGGATAGATGGATAGATAAGACAGACAAAGATAGATAGATAGATAGATAGATAGATAGATAGATAGATGAAGAAGAATAGATAGATAGATAGATAGATAGATAGATAGATAGATAGATAGATGAAGAAGAATAGATAGATAGATAGATGATTGATAGACAGATAGAAGAATAGATAGATTCTCTATTTTTAAAGAGCTTGCTCAAATACTGTATTACTATAATGGTACCATGTGCACCATTCCTTTCTTCTATTATTTTCGGTTAAGATGAATCAAAATTTTATTCATTTCATTCAGTATATTTCTTGGCCACAGATAAAGACTATGTTATAACAGCTCTCATAATAAATGCAATAAAAGTGATTGGAAATACTGTAGATGCATGAGTATGGTATAATTGTGATGCACAATCTTCACTCTTTACTTTTTCTGCTCAGTGACATGACATCAATACAGATTGTTTCTGCTCCCATGAATGTGAAGTGTTATCATGTCATCCTGGATACTATAGCTGACATACAGTGACATACAAGGCTGTTCCTTTGTAAAAGCTCCCCCATCATATTGACCTAAACTACAAGAGAAGTTTCTGTTGCTTCCCCTTTTCCAGTCTGTCACAACCTTTTGCTCTCACCTAGTTGAAGACCAACTACAATTTGTTTTTATTGGCATTTTGAAATCATTATAAGTAAGAAATATTGATCCAATTAAGTAGCATTTTGAGCTGTAATAGCTGCATCTCATTTGTGTTTTAATGTGCTGAATGGAATACTAGAAAGACATTGCTCTTCACTCACAAGTTATTTTCAATTTTGTTTGTGGATGAATTAATGAAATTTCATGCCAGGAGTTTATTATCTCTTCTACATGTTTTATGTTTAAGATTACCATTGCTTAACACTATAATTAGTGGACAGCATAGGAATATATATTAGTTCCTTGTAATTTTACCCCATCCAGAACCCCATCAGACCTCAGATCAGACGGAAAAGAATATTATCTTTATTTAAGAACTATCTTACTTCACTTCAGGGCAGACTCTCACGCTCTATCCCTGCTGGGGCCTGGGCTGGGTCGTGACACAGTGCTGTGCTGCTGCCTACTGCTGCCCACGCTGCTCCTGGTCTCCAGAGGGCACACATGTGACCTGACTGCGTACAGCGCGTCAGGTCAAAGTGCGCGCTGTACGCAGCCAGTCAGGCAAGCGACTGAGCAGAGACCAGAGCAGCGGAGCGGCCGATCCAGGTGGCGGAGCGGGGAGGGAGCACGTAAGTCATTGCCAAGTGCTCACTACTCCCTCCATCCGCCAGCGCGGCCGGCAGGCGCGGCAGCAGCAGCGACGTAGTCAGTGGCCTGCCTGCCACCCAGAGGCTGGGGAGCTGGCCTGCGCCCTGAGGCTGGAGCCTCCCCAGCCTCTGTGTTGGCCCGGCCCTGGGCATGGGCATGGGCATGGGCTAGGGCTAAAATGTCTTGTATTTGGATTAAAGGTGATGGTAGAGGAATAGCAAAAGGGGACTCTTGAAGCCAATTCCAAGCAGACAGAGTGGCTTTAACTATCGGGTTGGGTGTTCTATCCTCATATAAGTTTTCCTTCCTACCGACCAAGAGCTGAGGGTGGAACAGGTAATACGCGCCCTCCCATCAGCCCATATAAAGGCTCGGATTTGCTTTCTCATTGTGGTGTAGTATGTTTTTGGTATAGGGATGGGTAATACTTGCTGTAGATAAGTTACTTATGGCAGTATAAGTGATGTGACAACATTTTTCCTGCCAAACCAGGGCAGCATGGAATGTTTTAATGTGTTTAGCTGGTCTGTTATCGATTGTAGGAGAGGCATATAGTTAAGTTGGAATAGAGTTAATGGGTTAGGGCCTATTTTGACACCAATATAAGTAATATACGGAGTGTCCCAGTTAAAGGGGGAGTTAGCTATTAAATCCTGTTTGAGTCAGAGAGGTCTAAACTTAATATATGGGATTTATTCATGTTGATTTTGAAGTCTGAGAAGGGGCTAAATTGTTCAAGGATACGGAAGATATGGGGTAAGGAGGTTGTAGGGTTGGTGGTCATAATGAGTAAGTCATCTGCAAAAGCAGTTAATTTATGCTCTTGGGGGACCATTTTAATTCCCTGAATTCTATCTTCCCTCCTCACCGCTTGTAGTAGTGATTCCATAACAAGCACAAATAAGAAAAGGGGAAAGGGGACAACCCTGTCTGGTGCTATTCCGAATTGTAAAGGGGGGCAAAGCTGTGTCATTAATCATGACTGAGGTTGAAGCATGCGTATAAAGGGAAAAAATTGCAAGATAAATGGGTCTGTAAATCTAAAAATCGATAACACCATTTGCATATAGTTCCAAATGACTCTATCAAAGGCCTTCTCAGCATCAGTGCTGAGAAGGACCAAAGGAAGCTTATGTTTTTTTGGAATGGCATATAGCATTAAGAACTCTTGTCGTATTGTCCCAGCCTTCTCTGCCCCGAATGAAGCCCACCTGGTCTGAGTGGATCAGGTGTGGTAGTAGCCGTGACAAACGAGTAGCTAACATATTAGTTAGTTATTCCAGGTCCAGATTTAGCAGGGATATTGGGTGATAGTTTGCACAGCTGTATCTGTCTTTCCCTTCTTTAGGAATCAAGGTAATATGTGCTCTGATCATGTCATCTGACAGGGGGACACCAGATAGGGAGCTGTTGCATATTGCAAGCAGGGATGGTCCTAGGGTTTTATAGAAAGTTTGATAATATAACGAAGGAAAGCCATCAGGCCCAGGGCATTTCCTATTTGGGAGCTGCTTAATTGCCACCTCTAGTTAATCCATAGTGAATGGGGTCTGTAGGGACCTTGCTTGGGAGTCTGATAGGGTGGGCAGTGAGAGAGATCGCAGGAAAGATGTTCCTATTTCTGTTGGGGGGGGGAGAGATGGCTGGTCCCTCAAGTCAGTATCCTTTAGGTTATATAAAGCGTAGTAAAATTTGTGGAACTGCTTGGCTATTGCTGTGTGGTAAAAACCTCCTCCCCTTCCGGAGTCCTGTGAATGAAGTTATGGGATTTCCTTTGTAAAGTTGTGCTGCATAATAAACTTAGAAGCCTTATCCCCAAGAGCATAGTATTAGAATTGGGAATGAACGAAAAACCTGGCTGAATTAGTATTCAGCACGTTTTTCAAGGAAGCTCTCAAGTCCGTGAGAGCAGTCAGGTGAGTGTCTAGTAGGGATTGTTTATGTAGTTTTTCCAGCTTTTGTACTTGAGATAGGAGTGCATCCATTTGGGCTCTTCTATCTTTTTTGAGTTTAGCTCCCATAGCTATAAATTGTCCCCTCATATATGCCTTGTGGGTATCCCATAAGGTATGGTGTGAGGTCCCCAGTAGGGAGTTAAGAGTTCCTCGAGTAGCTTTTGCGCTCAACTCAAGTGCTCTCCAGGGGATATTAATTGATCATTTAAACACCATAGAAATAAACGAAGTGCCATGGAAGGTGTTAGGATGGTAAGGAACACAGGAGAATGGTCAGACAAGTGCATAGTGCCTATATATGCTACGGTGCATAATTGCAGGTGTTCTTTGGATATAAATAGATAATCAAGCCTCTGTTATGAGCCATGCACTGATAAGAAGAAGGTGTAGTCATGCATGGAGGGATTTAGGACTCTCCAAGCGTCTAATACTGACCAATATTGTAATTTTTTCTTGAGATATTATTTGGTGGATATTGCGGATTTCTTAGAGGTTGAGTCCAAAGTAGGTTCCAATGTTACATTAAAATCTCCCCCAAGCACCACCACTCCCTCCTTGTATGATTCCAACTGTGCAAGCACCTCATCAATCCATGCTATCTGATTAACATTAGGAGCATAAATATTAACAAAAGTGTACACCTGGTTAGCAATAGATCCCTTAAGTAAGGTGTATCTGCCTTCTCTATCTTGAACATGGTAGACATATATAAAGGGAAGGCCCTTCGGATCCCGATGCTCACACCCCTGGAGGTCTAGGAGCCAGAACCAGAATGATACCATTGCGAGAATAAAGAATAGGAGAGGTTTGGGTACCTATCAAACCATGTAATTGGGCCTTTACTTTTATGAAGAACTGGATTTACATCTCAGGACCCTGAAGGCACTGATTGTCTGGAGCCTTAAACTCTGCCTATCAAGTATGCCCCCCTCATGTGGTTTTAAAATGTTTGTCTGATTTTACACAACATAACAGAACATTGCAGAGCCCATTTTACAACATAAAGCACCTGCTTTCCCCTCCCTTGGTGTTCTCCTTCCAGTCCCAATTTAATTCACATTTAAAAACAAATAATTTACATATACAAACCCACAAGTCAGTATATCCATGCATAAGTTATCCCTTTACCAGGCACCTTCAACCAGGGCCACCCATTATATTCTGCCTAGAGTTCAACCTTGTATTTATGTAAAGAAAATGATTGAAGACTGGCTGTTTTTTTGTCACGGATGTAGTAGGGGAGAACACCAAAAGACAACAAGAAGGAAGGGAAAAGACACTAGGCCTCACCGCTAGGGAAGGAAAAGGGTCACCACCTATAAAACCCTGCTCCTGGCCCTAACTCCTATCCATATGGGCACCTCTCGATGGTAGAGATGCCCATACACAGGAACCTATAAAAAACCCTAGTGGCCCTCGGATGCCCTAATGTTAATGACAGGGCAGAGACTACCTGCTCCTTCCCTGGTGAAGGAAACAGCGTCTCGCTGAGGCCGAGTAAACAACAAAGGTGGGGGGAATGCAAAATACAACAAACGGAACACTTAGCTTCTGAGGCTGATGGATGATGGATGAACAGGACTTCAACTAGAACCACACTGCAGCTCTTCCAAAAAACAAATGAAGCTATCCAGAGCAAGGAGTGATGGGTAGAGTCAGACTAAATAGGGGGAGGTAAAGGTCACATGATCCACACCTGAACAGGAGGTGTGTACATACAAGCAACACACAGACCAAGTGAAACCAAAAGCAAAAGAGGCTGTCAGATCACTAATATGCAGATAATCTTTCAGACCTTCTAAAACCTGTCACCGGTGTGACATTTTTATAGATACTGATATATTACTGTAAAGCCTTATGAATTAGATTGAGATTTTGGCCTTTCTTTTGCCTAGTGAGTATGAATCCTGGGATTTATTTAGCAGAGAAATATCTCTTTAAATTGGCCTACTTGTTATCATGGTGGAACATTCATGAAGATTGTGTAGCTCACCCTTCCTTTATCAATTAGACCGGATCAATATGTGGCTCTTGGGTTCTCTCAAGACCACTCCATAGCTGTTGTCAGCTGCAGATACTGTTGCTTTAGAACTTGGAACAAGACCATATTACCAAGTATCCATATCACTCCATCCTATCTTTAAAATAGGCTTTTCATAGTATTACTCAGTGTGGCTCAACACCATACTGTATGTTGTATCAGAAAATAGTCCTCAGCGCTCAAAAAGTTAAGGGATCTCTGTTGTAAGTAAAGATTAATTAACATAGAAGAAGATGCAGTATCTGTCACAGTTGGTCCCTAAGCACTAAGGACTAAGGCTATAGAACATGGATATTCATATAACTCTTCTGTATACAATAATCTCTATGGAGTACAAAGATGAAATGTAGTAAACAATTCCACCTCCCCTCTTCCTGGTCTCCCAGCCACAGTCCTATATTTCAGTGTTCAGGAACCAAATGGTAACAAATACTATTAAAGGAAAGTAGAACATTCTGTGCTCCTGGAGAACCTCTATAAATAACAGGTCTTCTATGACGTACAGTGGGTTATCACAGATTCATCAATAGGTGTTTAAATACTTTGTGCATTTGGTTATACACAAGGTAATTTTGAAATCTTCTTTCCTTGATTAGAAACCGTGATAGTTGCCTGCAAGTATTTTAAAGAAATCTTAGGCAGTTTTACTATTTGTAATAAATCTTTGCACATAAACACAGACATAATGCAAATAACAGAGTTGGCTATATCAATAGTAACTCTTGCACTTTATGGTAATGATCTCATAAAGAGTGATGGAAGAAGAGCAAGGGACTACTGAATGCTATCAAGTGTGAAACGCCTAATAAAATAACCTATAATGACATTTTTTTTTATTAATATAATATAACATGCAACCACTGTGGAACAAAGGTATATTTAATGAATGTGCTAAATGAGAAAATAAGGGTGGGAAAGGCAATGAAAATTCCAGACATACCAACTAATATCACAAACAATAAAATAGATTTGTGGTATATCTTGGGCTACATAATGGGAGGGGAAAATGGGCAATTGCCCCTAGACTTCTACCAATCATAAGTCATCTACATAAGTAATCTACCACTAACACAGTAGTAAAACGTCCCAGCAGAGATAAACGAATTGAATTTTTAGAATCAAAATGTGATCAGAATTTTTTTTAAAGATTGGATAAGTCAGAATCTGAATTTCTTGAGAATAAATTCTGGAGAATGTTAGAGAAAGAGAGAGAGAGAGAGATTTTCCAGGCATTCGGAGTACTTTCAATTTGGGTAGAAGTGATTTTTACCCGAATCGAATCTCATGGTCGATTTGACCCAAAAATTATTTTAAGAAATTCACTCAACTCTGATATGATTGCTGCTTTGGGTACTTAAAGTACTATTATTTGACCACTCACTGGTGTGGGTATTTACATGCTGGATAATTACGTTTGGAGTTTGGGTCATGTATGACACTGTTATTTGGTTACTGTAATCCAACTATTCTCTGTTTAACTACCTTTCAGGAAAAGGGCATCAGAGACCTTATATGTTTCTCCCAGGGCCTCCACAAACCATTATCCCACCATTATCCAAACCATTATCACATGATGTTAATAAACATCATCTATATGCTCATGGGAGAACTGGTGCCAATGCCCAAGGGGCCACCTAAGCCCTCCTTATAGTCTCCAGCAGGGAAAATAATGAACTGATGCTCTTGACAGCAGCAGGTGCCCTCCTGAACCCAACTGTATCACCATCCTGAGGACGGTGATACAGTTGATTGCTGCATCAGTAGTATTTTGTGCTGCACTGTGGCAGTTGGTTCTGCTGAAGCAGTATTTTGTGCTGCACTTTGATATCTGGTTCTGCTGGAGCGATATTTTATGCTGCTCTATGGTATTGAAGGCTCTGCTACTTGTGTTGGCCATGTCTACATGTGTTGCACTGTCTTCTGTCAACTTAGACCTGCCTACAACATGGGGATAGATATTTGTAGATAATGTGTCTGAAAATATATTGTATTGGGCAAAGAATGAGAGAATATATGATCAAAAACATTTTAGGCACCTAAATGGAAACCATAACCTTGTGCCTGAAGACTTAACTATGTGCAGAGTATATAGCGCTGTTCATCCTGATCCTGCTAGTTTATAAAAAAAATAAAGAGAAACCTACCTTAAAACCAATTCTTTTACAAGCAATGCAATAGAAGGCAAATACCCACGTAAATGTGAACTGTGACTAAGAAATTAAATGTAAATGCCATTGTTGGTGTGCAAAATATATACTATTGCTATTTATTAATTACCATCTTATAACTGTGTAGTCACTGGAAATTGACTAAAGGAATATTAAAATGTATGTCTTAGACTTTTATTTCTTGATAATTTACTTTTAATTTTAGAGATCAACAATCTGGGAAGCTAATTCAGTAAGGATGATGATTAAAAATAAATCCTATGAACTTCTCCAAACATACAAAAATGTGAAAAACTAAGATTGTTTTTATTAATATTTTATAGTAGGGGGTTGTGAAGTATATGCATCCACTGGCATTTTTTTCTCATGTTTTTTTTTTCCTTTTGGTTTAAGCTATGCAAAAAACACGGTTACATTTTATTCTCAAAGCCAACCTTTTTTCCTTTGAATAGAGCTGGAATGGATGCAGAAATCATGAAGAGAAAGTATTTATTCAATATCAAAGTCTCCTTTCTACAGACTCACTTAATTTCCCAGGTGGACGCTTTTAAAATTGGCAAAACAGGCTTTACCAACAAAGAACAATACATGACAAGAATAAGCTGAGGAGTGCAATCTCACAGTTAGGCAAGCATGCTATCAGAACAAGGCACTGCATCAGCTTGCAAGCTGTCAGAAGTACATCCACACAAAAATAGAACATTACACAAGTCAGAGACATATTCCAGGTTTGGCATTAAAAAAACTCAACATGGTTTTATTTTACTACAATATCTCCATGTAGCCTTGAAATAGCTATAGGTCTGGAAGAAAAAGAGTGCGTGTGTGTCACAATCAGTGTGGGGGGGAAAACTCCACACTGAACACAGGTGGGAAGGGGAACAGTACCTGGGCCTGTAAACTAGGGAAGAACCAGGTCACTTCCTAGACAACCCTAATCCGGGCCCTGACTACCTATCAATATAAATAGACCTTGAAGGTAGGAATATTCATATGCAGTATACCTAGGGCCTGAATTCCCTATAAGGCCCTGGAATACGTTAAGGACCAGAGACAACCCATTCCTCCCCAGATGGACGAATGGATGTCTCTGTCTCAGGCCCAGATACAACAACAAGGAATATAACAAATACAAACAAACGTGACACTTAACTTCTGTAGAGATGGAAGAACAGGAACATCAGAGACAACCTCACACCAGCTCATCCAAACCCAAATTAAGCGATCTACTGCATAGTCAGAAGGGTATGGTCAGACTATAAAGGGTAGAAATGATGACCACTGAGCAACAGCTGAGAAAAGGGAAGTGGTCATAAACCCTATCAACACTGAATAAAGAGAAATCAAGCAGGCTGTTAGATTCCTCCACGCTCAGCCAGTCTCTCTGATCTCCTGACACCAGTCACCTGAGGGACCGTGACAGTGTAGGGGGGGGATATAAAGGCATAAGGAAGCACATGGGAAGGAAGGAAGATAGGTAGAGAGTTGGGAAGACAGGGAGAGGGAAAAGGAAGACTTGGAGGCAAGAAACAAGATAAGAAGGAAGGCTATAAGAAAGGGACACAGAATGGAAAGAAAGAAGAGAGGAAGGATACACAGAAGGGAGGAAGGGAAGCAAAAAAGAAGAGAGAAAGGAAAATAGACAAAAGGAAGAGAGAGACAGAGAGAGGAAGGGCGGAAGGAAGGAGGGGGGAAGAAAGAATAGGAGGAGGATATAAGAAAGTGAGGCAAGAAAGAAGGAAGGAAATGAAGGAAGGAATTGGAAGAAGAAAATGGAGTATGGAAAAAAATAAAGGAACCAAAGATAAGTGTATGGAATAAAGGAGGGAAGAGCAGAACAGATAGGGTTAATAACGTAAGGGACTAAGCAAAGTAAAAGAAGAGATGTATAGAAGCAGAGAAAGAAGAGACAAGAAGGGGGGGGAAGAAAAATTTGAAAATATCTGGTAAAATATTATAGTGTAAAGCATATACTTAAGAAATGCATTAAAAGTAATTCCATAATACTGTTCATTTCTATTATTGAAATTGCTTTCTCAAATGGATTTGACATAATATTATAGCAGTGACAGAGTTATGATTGTCTGTCCATCAACAGATACAACTGGGAAACTAACTCCCCAGAGCTCTGTATCCCTATCACTGGAATACTCCTGCCTGTATATGTAGCTACTCAAATAGTAACTAATTGTTGTTAAGTAAATTCCTTACACAGTATGCATATATTCTACAAATTGCATTCTGTCAACAGAAGGACGAAGCATGACTTCAATGAAGAGTCTAGTGGAAGTATTCTTTTTTCAATACAAAGAATAGATCAATTAATAGTCCTGTACCTAAATACTAAGGTAGAGTGGTTTTACCCATTACCCATACTCCTACCTTTGTTTTGCCACTTTACTCTGCTCAAAGTAACCACATCTAGAACTCCTTAAGTTTATTTCATGGTTTTTCTACACTATATAATCACAGAGCATAAATATTAAAACATATGAAAAACTATGGGGATTATAGGGCATGATGATATTATATATATATATATATATATATATATACTGTATATATATTAGTATAATGCTCCTTTATTTTTCACATTATGATTAAAGAGGACCTTTCATCTGTCCAAACATTGTAAGATAACTCAGGCTGTGTAGAGCGGCGCCCCGGGATCTCACTGCACTTACTATTATTCCGGGGCGCCGCTCCGTTCTCCCGCTATATCCCACAGTATTTTCGCTGATTTGGTTATACTGGGAGGAGTCTGCCCTATTTCTCCCTGGGCGTTCTTTCTCCCAGGCTGAAGCGCTGTCTAATTGCAGTGCAGAACTCACAGCCTGGGAGTTTTTTTCTTCCTGGCTGTGAGCTCTGTGCTGCGATTGGACAGCGCTACAGCCTGGGAGAAGGAACGCCCAGGGAGAAACAGGGCAGACTACTCCCAGTATAACCAAATCAGCGAAAATAAGGAGGGACATAGCGGGAGAACGGAGCGGCGCCTGGAATAATAGCAAGTGCAGTGAGATCCCGGTGTGCCGCTCTACACAGCCTGGTAGTTATTTTACAATGTTTGGACCGATGAAAGGTCCTCTTTAAGTAATAGTAGTAATAGTAATTGGCCACCTTTTTTAATAGTTTGAAATAATTCAGAAAGCAGGCAGTAGAAAAGACATCTGTATTGTCTCAGACAAAAATAAAAACTAGCATCTCACTTGGCAACTATGTCCACGCACATTAGTTATCAGGATTTCAGTACAAAATGCCTATTCAGCAGTTAATTAGCATGCACAACACCATTGGCTCAGGTACTGCACATATGTCAGAAAGACCAAATCTGGGCAAATACCAGTATTTTCCAAGAATATGCAGCTGTCTTGGAAAACATCTAATTGGATTTTACTTTTATTTATTGCTTATTAATTCTGTATACAGTAGAACCAGATCACTGTTCATTGGTTCTAAAAGCTTTCTGAACATAATTCACAATTCAGAGTCTATTCAGCAGATGAAACATGCAAAACACAGAAACCGGCAATGTGCATTCCGTATTTCGCAGACCACACATCAACGGCACTATAATAGAAAATTCAATTTCTTGTCTGCAGTTATGGTCAAGAATAGGATCCGGACCCAAGTTGCAGACGTGTGATTGGACCTTAATATAATACATCTCAACAGTAGATAAAAACAATTAAAGGAATGATCTGGACAACATTAAATGTAACCAATATCAGATTGATGGGGTCTGTCTCCCAGCATTCCTGCTGATAATGCTAGCACTGAGTCCAATTTGGTGTTTACCTGCACACTGCCTACATTGTATCGGTGGTGAAATACGATTACAGCTTCCTCCCCCATTCAATTGAGTGAGACGGAAAACTGTAATTACACATTGCGTTGCCAATACAAAGTAGACAGTGTGCAGGTAAACATTGAAGAGGACGGAGCACTCGGGTCCCTTCAAGTAGCTGATAAGCGTTGTTTCTGGGAATTGGACCCCCACCAACCTGATATTGACGCCTTATCCCGAGGATGGGTCATCAAAATCATGAAGCTCTTTAAGGCAGAGTTCCTCAACTGCGATCCTCAGGGCCCATCTACCATGGGATGTTCTTAATATTGAGCAGGTGATATAATTTGTGTCAGTTAATCAGAACTTACCACAGGTATTCATTCTGTGGGATATTCTCAAATCATGACCGGTAGGTGGGCCCTGAGAACTGGAGTTGAGGAACAGTGCTTTAAGGAATGATCATCCAGTTAATTAATCAAGGTTATTATTTTTCTTTTAGTGGAAGCCTATTTACTCAGGTATGCTCGACGACTTCATTATCCATTGGCCTTATACATAAATTGGTTCTATTACTAAATATTATTTGTCATTTACCTCGCAGGAGGTTTTTCATTTTTTTCTGGATAAACCCAAATATAATAGGTGTCTGTTACTAATAGTAGTAAACCATGTCATTAAATTGAATATACTCAACTCGACATTTTTACTCAACAAGTGCTGCTAAAGAAAGACATATGAAAACATTTCAAGACTATTTTATGCTAAGAGCATGTTCAATCACTTTTGCAGTTGACACGTAGCCTTTCGATCATACATAGGAATAAAATACCACATGGAACATTCATTAGTGAGAAGGATAAATATGTTTCAAGCTAAAAACAGATTGGATTGCATAATACAGATGCCAAGCATATTTATCATGAAAATAATGCCTTCTGTGGCCTAATTAAAAGTGCAGTCAATGTAAGTCTGTTTAAAAACATCTTCTACTTGACATCATAAAAAATAAAGCATGCACTTTTAATTATACATTAAATAAGCAGTGGGTTCTCAATATTTTATGAATATCATAGAATTAGCTTTTTATTTAAAAGAACTATCGTGAGTATCATTTTGTCTGAGCTTATTAAAATTCAGATGGAAAATAGGACATTTTTGACAATACGTTGACCAAACTGTTTACCCATTAAAATATTGTTCAACTTTGCAATCAGCACTCAGCAGATGTTACCTAATTATATAAAATGATGACCCCATTTATTTGTATGCTCAGTAAGCTTTGATCAGGCAGCAAAAGCAGGGATCCACTCTTTGAGCCATCCCAATACATATTCTCTGTCAGCAGTTTTGATCATGCCAAGCAGCACTGGGTAGTGGTTGGGGACAGCAATGTAAACATACTTTTTGTAGATATTTTCTCATAGTGTGAATATGAAGCTTTATTCTGCCAAATTTCGCTTAAGTGCTCAAGGTGGAGCTTCACTCTACTGCCCCTCCTCTCTGCTATAAGTGACAGCTTTAGGATCCAACCAAGAGACCACTAAAGCTGTCACTCTGAGCCGAGGGGAGGTGTTGTGAAGCAGTTCCATGCAGGGAGCACTTCACAGTGAAGCCCTGCTTCCCTGGACATTTTCAGAGCAGAATCTGGCAGAATAGAACTTCATGTTCACACTACTCCACATGAGAAACGCTCCACAAAAAAGTATGCTTGAACTGCTTTCTTCCACTCCTACCTAGTGCTGCAGTTTAGCATGAACAAAAGTGCTTAAAGGGGTTTCGCCACTTCATCAAATAGCATGTATTATGCAGAGAAAGTTTCCATGGTTTCGACCACCCTGCAGTTTAGCAGCATGGCTGTGCTTGTGCACTATAGAAAAAAGCACCAGCCTAAGTGAGCTCCCACGGTCCCTGCCACCAGAGAGGCTGGCACTTTTTCGTATAGTGTGCAAGCACGACCACCTCTGATGGATTGCAGGGTGGTCGTAACCCCTGGAAACAAGAAAAATGAACCAAGCCAGCAAAGGAGGCAATATGGACAATCACAATACATCAGTAAGTGCCTTGTATTAACTTTCTCTACATGATAAATGGATGTGGACGGCACACAAATAACATTCTTGTGCTGTCCACTTCTTTTTTTTGCGGCCCCATAGAAATGAATCGGTCCGCATTTGATCCGTAAAAAATGCAAACCGAAAATAAGTTTGTGTACATGATACATATGTAGATAGCTCTCAGTCACTGATAGTTGACCAGGGACAGTCTTAAAGGGGTTTTGTCACTTCAGCAAGTGGCATTCATCATGTAGAGAAAGTTAATACAAGGCACTTACCACTGTATTGTGATTGTCTATGTTGCCTCCTTTGCTGGCTTGATTAATTTTTTCCAAAACATTATACACGGCTCATTTCCATGGTTACAACCACCCTGCAATCCAGCAGCAGTGGTCGTGCTTGCACACTATAAGAAAAAATGCCAGCCCCTCTGGTGGTCGGGACTGCGGGAGCTCACTTAGGCTGGTGCTTTTTTCTGTAGCGCAGGGTGGTCGTAACCATGGAAACTTTATCTGCATAATCAATGCTATTTGCTGAAGTACCAAATCCCCTATAAAGACTCCCGTTAATGTTGCTAAATGTAATGGTTCTACTGGCTTATAGGACATATCCAGTTTGTACTGGGAATCCTTGTCGGGAAAGTAATCCCAGGGAATCTGGAAATCTATTGATCATAGGTTTTCTGAATTTGAATTGGATGTTTATGCCTTCAATGCTGTCATTTTCTGTAACAGTCCTGTCATCTTCTATTATTTTTATAGCCTTTTAAGGTATATAGAAAGAGGATAGCAGCAATCCAGGAATAAGCTTCCACTTCACAAATGAGGGCTTCATGGAGAAAAGTAGGCACATCTTGTCATATGAACAACACATTTATTTCTTCCATCTTTTTACTTTATACAGTATATATACACAATGTTTCTAAATAGAGTCGTCACATTTATAATGATGGAAGTGAAAATTCTGTTTAAGGGAGCCTGTCAATAGATTTGTGCTGCCCTAACAGCAGGCAGTATGAAATAACGACAGGCTGCCTCATTACAAAAAAACTATGTTTTACTCTGAAATGCTGTGGTTTTCAGAGAAAATATAGTTTTACAATGAGCTGGGTTCATGAAGAAGCACCCACTGCCTGGCTTAGCTTGATTGACAGGACCCTTCTTATACATAAATAGTGAGAGACCTGATAATCAAGCGGAGTCAGGCGGAGAGAAGCCAGCGGAGAGCTGCCCAGTGGACATTTCTCTAAAAACCTCAGGGTTTTAGAGTAGAACATAGTTCTTTCTAATGACAGAGTCTATAGTATTTCAAGTTACTCTAAGCGAGACCACCATTTTTCAAAAGGTTCCAGTCTGTTAATCAAAGAAATAAACCACAGAATTATAATAGAGGTAGAAATAAATTAGTCTGGAAATCTGGGACTCCAGACACATAAGAAATGATGCCTAGTGAAAAACAGACATTAAAGTCTTGCTCTGTACTTCACTACAATGATGACTTTGACAACCCGTGAAATATTCTCCTCAGTGCATATGAGCTTATTAAAGGAGTTTTCCAAGGGTTAAATATTGAAGATGTATGCTTAGAATACGTCATCAATATCTGATCAATGGATGTCCATCTTCCAGAACCCCCATTGATCGGCTGTTTGAAGGGGCTTCTGCACTTTGTTGAGTTCTTCTGCCTTTTCCACAACTTGTGCAATCAAATGTATTGTTCACAAGTCCTATCAGCAGCTCTGCTCAGACCTCTTTAAACAGATAATTAGCAAGGATGCAGGGAGTTGCATCCCTGCTGATCTGATATTGACGACCTATTCCAAGGATAGGTAATGTATATTTCTGTCCTGGAAATCCCCTTAAACCTCTATGTAAAATGCACCCCCATTAAAATGGTTGCCTCATCAATAAGAACCTGAGCCTGTTCTAATAGGTGTGACAAATCTAAATATGAGGATTGGCTATTGAGACCACTTTTGAGGAGTGCTCCCGCCTATTTGCGTGACACAAATGATTTCCTCCTGGCTCTGGGAGATTTCCATTTCCAGGAGTGTTTCAGTCTGGTGTCTTTGGATGTTGAAAGTCTGTATACCCACATACCACATAGAGTGGGCAGCTGTTATGGAGGTCCTAGGTAAAACGAGCAAGAGTGGTCTTTATTGCAATTTCATTAGAGAAGCGTTAGATTTTGTTTTAAACAATAATGTATTTAAATTTTGGGACCAATGGATACAGACAAATGCATGGTACTGCCATGGGGACTCTGGTATCTTTGCTAACTTCTACCTGTCCAGGTTTGAAGAAAGATACATATTTTCCACTAGCAATCCCTACCTACGTTATACCCAGTTATTTTTAAGATATGTGGATGACATATTTATTGTTTGGTCAGGTACTGAAACCCAATGTCTAGAGTTTGTAGCACATCTTAATGAGGTAAATGACATGAATATGAGATTCACTTTGAATTCTGGAGATGCTACCCTAAAAAATTTTATGTGGCTCTGGTGGTGAATGGCGATGAGTTGGTCACGAGGGGTTACCGTAAACTCATGGCGACCAACTCCTTGCTGCACAATAGCAGCTTTCATCCCCAGAATGTTAAGGAATCAGTCCCTTATGGACAATTTACCAGGCTAAAACAGATCAACAGTACTGAAGAGGGGTATAAAATTAACGCAACATCTCCTTGCTAGGGGTTATCCCAAAAGGCTCCTCTCTACAGCCATGAAAACGGTGGATAACTTATCCCAATGAGAATAGTTAGGAGGTAAAAAAAGTAGAAAAGCAAAGAACAACACTAACCAAAAAAGATTTGTCTTTTCATTTAAATATAGTCCCATGGCAGCGAACATATGGAGGTCAATACGTAACAACTGGGACATCTTGAGAAATGATAGCAGCATATCTGATTGTGCCATTAATAAACCCCTAATCACCTTCAGGAGAAGTCATACCATCAGGGACAGACTGGTGAGGAGTCGCTATACAGAAAACAAGAATTGTTACTGGTTGCAGGTCAGTTGACCTAAGGGTAACTTCAGGTGTGGTAATTGTTCATTTTGCAGGTATAACTCTCAGAGTAAAGTTCTTAATTTTGGAGGGATCTACCGTAAGGTAACCAGTTTAATTACATGTAGGAGCACATTTTTTGTATATCTGGTAATGTGTCAATGTGGATGCTTTTACATTGGCAAAACAATAAGATTGCATGTTTGAGAGGTTCAGGGAGCACATTAACTCAATAAAGTCAGGAAAAGGGTGCCCCAAATTGATTGAACATGTGAGAGATGAACACGGTGGGACCCAAGATCCCTAAGTTTTGCAGGTATTGAGTTGGTACTGAACCCACCACAAGGGGGCGATATACATCGCCTTTTACTACAAAGAGAAGCAAGGTGGATTATCCAGTCCAGAGCTATGGGCCCCTTATGGCTAAATGATAAAAATTATCTAAGCGTATTCTTATAGTGTATAAGTGTTACCAATTTATATATGTGGTTATTTGTTTACGTTGATTTTAATAAATGTCCTTTTGGAGGTAACGCCAGGGATCTCTAGGCAACCTCTTGTGGTGATGCATAAATGTGGCAAAGGCCCGAGGAAGCGCGCGAGCGTGAAACGTCCGTCGCTGCTTTTATCTTGTGTGTGAACTGTCTGCCCCCGCCTAATGTTTCTTGATCTCTATGGAGGAATAAAGAGCTTGTTTTGGATACGAAGAGTGGTGAGTGCCGCCTGCTTTAATCTTTACTGCATATGACCACCCTCATTTAAATGGTTGCCTCATCAATAAGAACCTGAGCCTGTTCTAATAGGTGTGAGAAAGAGATGCCTCCATCTTAGAAAAATCTCTCTGTGCTCCCGACTAGAGAGGCTATAATAGCAACTCCCAGTCTATGAATCTGTCTTGTCTCTGTATTACATGGTCAACCATTTATTTAAAGGTCTAGCACTGTATGCCTTTCATAGGCAGTAGGCAGGGGAATGACATGATCAAACAACTTCATCTCTCAGCGATAGAGCTGACCACAGGGGGTTCCAGGAGCTGGACCTGTGGCAATCAGCTTATCAATGATATGCCTGTCTTTGAAGAAGGGCTTGTCTTCATGAGATGACTCCTTTAAGAGTCGGACAAAGTAATGCTAAGGTGCTGGTCAACTTCTTTCACCAGAACTTTGCACTCATGTAAAGCTGAAGTACCAGGGAGCACGTCGCTGACCAGCTATATAGCTTATAAGACTCTATTTTACATGTGATATATCGAATTGAATAACACATGTGAAGCATAAAATGTGGAGAATTGTTGCTATTGCTACTGTGTACTAAATTGGGCAATTTCCATTATAAAGACAGGGATTATACATTGCATTTTATAATTAACTTCAGGCGCAGTTTTATTAATTTCATGACCAGTGATTTGTTGAAATCAAGGAGGGGAGTTGAGATATGACACAAAAATGCCTAATATCTCATAAAATGAAATGTACAGGGTGTAATTAAATGGATGCTTATGCCTTCTTTGTTTTCATTAATGTACTTAATGTATTCTGTTTGAACATCAGAAACATGTAACTTCTAATTGTAAAGAATTCAGTGCTTCACTGCTCTGGGCTGCTAAAACGCCTTCTTTCCATTTCATGCCTAAGTAATATGGAGGCATATCTCTGTAAAATACACACTGGATTAAAAAATCATTATGTCACATGTTTATCAAAGCAGAGGCCTGTATTAATGCTTTACATGTCAGAGGCTGTGTCTTCTATTAAAACAGCTTGCTATATTACCTTCTTAGGAGCATATCCGTGTGTTTTCTACCCCTGTATGCCATTAGAGATATCAAGATTCTATTCATATAGCAGAGCAGTAATTTAACACATGCAATATATTTTACCCAACAGACAATTCTGTACATACAATGGGTGCCAGGTCTGTTCACTGTGGATAAAAAGCTTAAATTCTGCATCCGTTTCTTAACCAAATGTTGCATTTAATGCTGGAACTTGGCTACTATTTCATTCCCTGCAATAAAATACAAAATACAATAGTTGAAAAAAAAAAAAAATATATATATATATATATATATATATAGTATAGAAGAATGGCGGCACTGACAAAAAATGGTTAGAAAGGTTGGGTGCACGTTCCCTGGGGAATGAGCTGCTCACCCCTTGGTATATAAATAGAAAAAACGAACAGCACTCCTGGAATCCACAGAAAAGGTTTTTCTTTATTCACCCATGTGATGCAACGTTTCGGCTTTGAACTAAAGCCTTTCTCAAGCAAAGAACAAGTGCATACTGTAAGATATATATACCCAACAGGAAGTGAGGTCAATTCAATTACAAGATCCTGTGACAATCATGTGATACAAATCATGTGATACAAAACATTCGTAGATACAAAAACAAACAGAAAAATGTTCAAATATAAAGTAATCAGTGCATAAATTCATACAGATCACATCATAATGTATTGAAGTACGCCCATAGAGAGCAATATAGTGTCATCATATCAATACATAAAGTGCAAGGGCAATATAAACTACAACCTGTTCCAAAGTTCCTAGATCAGGTGTAGCACATCATGTGTAATGAGGGAGAAGAGATCAGGGAGGGATGAACAAAACAATACCGATCGGGTATATACATACAAATCCATATGGATTCTTCTTAGCGTTATCCAAACCGCATTGCGCCTGCTCCAGTTTACCACCATTGATTGCGCGGTTGCAAAACCCATTGCGCATGCACTAAATATCCGGCGCATGCGCACTGGGACTCCGCGCTGCGATAGCCATCTTAAAACAGGTAATAGACCGGACAGGCGGTCTGCACATGCCCGTAATTATCGTCGGAAGTCAGGCGCCATCTACATTCATGGCAATCTTGCCCTCTTTTCAGACACAAACCCCAAATACACAGCCATTATACTAAACAAGGGCAAAGTGTGTACAGTCGGAGGGGATCGTCCTTTGCACAGGATTATCCACCTCCCCCCACCGGAAAAAAAATGACTTGTGGAATACCGCATATCAATATGGACAGCCATCAGGTCTAACCAGTGGTCCGTTATCACACCACACAGCCCAAGAGGGATCTCCTCTCTATCTGCCTTATGGCGTATATAGGAAAAATCCGGCAAACAGAGGCATGTGCAGAGAAAATAATACATAGTGCAATCTGGATAGGTGGTTCGATGGGTATATCAAAGTGTCACTTATTCCCGACGGTTATGTTGGTCCAAAGTCCTTGATCTCCTCTCATTCAATAGTGTACTATAGAGAAATAGAAAATAAACATTAGTACAATATAGCACAAATAGTTCTATAACTTCTGCCTACAAACAAGCGGAGAAAGAAAAGAACACAGCACTGGGAAGGGGGCAAGCCCAAACCCTCCTTGCACTACCCCAAGAGATTAAATCAGCATTGAGACCTTTAGGTTTCAAACAGTCTAATGTATATATCCATTGTAGCTCTCTCTGTTTTAGTAATTTTAGTCTATCTCCCCCTCTCCTAGGAGAAGGTATATGGTCGATAACCCAGCATTTTAAATCCCGTTCCGTGTGTCCAATCTCCATAAAGTGTTTGGACACACGTAGGTCTGCACGTTTTTTCCTTATAGTATATCTATGATTATTAAGCCGGGTTTTCAGTTCCGTAGAGGTTTCCCCTACGTACAACACATTACACGGACAGGACAATACATAGATCACATAACTTGAAGTACATGTCAAATAGAATTTAATATCAAAAGAGGCCCCAGTGATGGGGTGAATAAATGTTTTGCACTTGCATATATACCTACAGTTGACACAACTTAAACATGGGAAACATCGGAGTCCAAGTTGTGTCAAAGTAGTCTGTCTCATAGTTCCTTTAGATCCAATGTCTGCCTTTACAAGTTGGTCTCGCAGATTCCTCGACCATCGGTACGCGAATAGTGGGGGACATTGGAATTCTGAAATATCCCCATAGCAGCCTCCGAGTATACCCCAATGTCTCTTAATAATTTTGTTGATACTAGAACTCATATCATTTTATGTAGAGACAAATGGGATCCTACTGGGTTTCTGCTTAGGACCCTGATTCATCAATGTGTTCTGCCTATCCAATTGTCGCATATTTTACTTATGTTCAATAAGAAGTTGGTGCGAATAGCCCCTTTCCAGAAACTTGTTAGTCATAACATCTAGGGTCTCATCAAGTTTATCCTGATCTGTTACTATGCGTTTAGCTCTCAAGAGCATAAGGAAGTGATCTAATCATCTTCCTGGGATGAGAGCTATTAAAGCATAAAAAAATGTTTATATCCGTAGGTTTAGTGAATAGTTCAGTATGCAATGACCCATTACTAAATATAACTTTGGTATCTAGAAATTGGACCTCATTGCTCGAGTATACCAATGTAAATTGTAAATTGCTATCAAAGTTATTCAAATATATATACAGTATATATTTATATATAATTAAGAAATCACCATTTTGTGGTCCACATAATTATTTTTGGGGTACGATATCTTGGATATCTTGGCTCTAAAATCATGGCAAAAGTTATAAAGGGAGATGAGTTCATTTATGAAACAACTACAAAAACACACCATGCATTACAGGCACATTAAATTGGTTTCCCTCCAAAACAAGGTATCCTTATTCACAGGATAGGTGATAATCTTCTGATAGGCAGAATTGAAGGCAATGAACTGTCATTAGGAAACATGGCACCAACATTCTTGTGAACATCTGGGGTTGATCAGATACTTATGCCCTATATTGTGTAGAGGAGATAAGTGTTTTTTCTTGTTCTATGGAGATCTAAGTTCAGATCTTTAGTTCCTGTGGGAGAGAGCTGAGGTTTTGCAGCCAGAATATGATTTAAAAAATGTGTTATCAGTATTTTTTACAACATGAATATCACAGTGCATAAACATATCCAGACAAATAAACAGAAACCAGACAAATCCAATTACAAAACAATTAGTTTGGTCAGAATTTTTTAGGAGCCATTTGAAAATGGAACCAACATTGCTGTCGTGGATCCTACATTTAATTGCAGATAGTTTCTGCTATTTTGTATCCTTATGAGAAGGTCCCATTCACACGACATTGGTGCCGTTATGCCTGTGTCGTGGACCGGCCATGTGTACTCTGTATCGCTGTGCAGACTCAATTAGTTCAATGAGTCCACCATCCGCAAGATGCAGTAAAATCTAGAACATGTCCAATCTTTTGCGGCACTGAAGTACAGACCTGGAAGCCCACGGAAGCCCTTCCGTGTTTTTCCAGGTCCGTGCCACCTCTCTGCAAAACATAGAACATGTGCTATCTTTTACTGCATCTCATTGAAGTCAATGGGTCCACACCGTAATGCGGTGTTCAGATGGCCAGTGCCCATGATTTGCGGACCCATGGTTTGCAGTCCGCAACACAGGAAGGACAGCCCAATGGTCGTGTGAATGGGGCCGTCGGCGCAGGTTTTACACTTTTTATTGAATTATAACAACATGACCCTTATAATTGTGACAATGAGAAGTCGACTGATTTAATTGAAAATCTTCCTTTGTGTTATTAACATACAGTTCACTTTGAAACTCTCGTTCTAAAGCTGATTTTATGTGAGGATTATTACTTTGCCAGATGGTTAAAATTTACGACAGACAACAATGATTATGCTGAGACTTGCATTTATTGATACAATATCTATTTCTATGTGTTCAGTCATCAGCCTCTTCCCGACACAGCAGATGATACTGGTTTGACGGTTGTTTTTTTCCCATTCTGGATTATAATAGTAGTTCTGTTTTGATGTGGGTTGAGTAACAAATACAATTAAGCAGTACCAGAAGGACCATAGAATGTGTTAACCTTGATGTCCCAGATTAAAATGAACTTTTTGGAGTTGATTCTAGATGGAAAAATAGAAACCTGGTGTTTTCTATAATAATAAAAAATATTTTTTTACATTTTTGGCAATAACAAAAAAAATGAAAACATTGACCAGAATGCATGCCCAATTCATACAAGTTTCTAGAGCCAGATACTTGATCCAACTTAAGCTACTTTCACACTAGAGTTTTGGCTTTTCATTTCTGAGATCCATCATGGGTAGAGTTGAGCGAACACCTAGATGTTCGGTGAGTTCGGCCGAACTTTAAAAAAAAGTTCGGGTTCGGGACCCAAACTTGATCCGAACTTGGACGCTAACCCCATTAAAGTCAATGGGACCCGAAATTCACTTCATTATTTTCCGTTATAACATGGTTATAACGGAAAATAATAGTATTAGCTTTTTCAGATCTGAGTTTTCACGATCGTGAAAACTCAGATCCAACAGTATATTCTAACACAGAGGCGAACACCTAGATGTTCGGGGAGTTCGGCCGAACTTTAAAAAAAAGTTCGGGACCCAAACTTGATCCGAACTTGGACGCTAACCCCATTAAAGTCAATGGGACCCGAAATTCACTTCATTATTTTCCGTTATAACATGGTTATAACGGAAAATAATAGTATTAGCTTTTTCAGATCTGAGTTTTCACAATCGTGAAAACTCAGATCCAACAGTATATTCTAACACAGAGGCGTTCCCATGGTGATGGGGACGCTTGAAGTTAGATTATACTAAGAACTGTGTACATAACTGCCCCCTGCTGCCTGGCAGCACCCGATCTCGTACTAGGGGCTGTGATCCGCACAATTAACGGCACCTGAGGGTGCAGACCCCCCTCCCTCCCCAGTATTAAAATCATTGGTGGCCAGTGTGGCCCCCTTCTCCCTCCCTCCCCAGTATTAAAATCATTGGTGGCCAGTGCTGCCCCCCCCCCCCCCCCCCCCCCCTATTAAAATCATTGGTGGTTAGTGCGGCCCCCCTATTAAATTAAATAGTTAGTGCAGCCTCCCCTCTCCCCCCTAATTGAAATCATTGGTTAACAACCCCCATCCCCCCAACATTGGTGGCAGCGGAGCGGCAGTTCCGATCGGAGTCCCAGTTTAATCGCTGGGGCTCCGATCGGTTAACATGGCAGCCAGGACGCCACTGCAGTCCTGGCTACCATGGTTACTTAGCACTTTTAGCAGCATTATACTTATGTGTGCTGTCTGTGGCTGACCGGGCGCTCCTCCTACTGGTAAGTGACAGGTCTGTGCTATAAGCAATGCGCTGCACAGACCTTTCACTTACCAGTAGGAGGAGCGCCGGTTGGCCACAGACAACACATGTAAGTATAATGCTGCTAAAAGTGGTAAGTAATCATGGCAGCCAGGACTGCAGTAGCGTCCTGGCTGCCATGGCAACCGATCGGAGCCCCAGCGATTAAACTGGGACTCCGATCGCACTGCCGCTCCGCTGCCACCAATGATGGGGGGAGGGGGGTTGTTAACCAATGATTTTAATTAGGGGGGGAGAGGGGAGGCCGCAAAGGACATGAATGATTTTAATAGGGGGTGGGTGGGGGTGGGGGGCCGCACTAGCCACTAATGATTTTAATAGGGGTTGGGGTGGGCCGCACTAGCCACCAATGATTTTAATAGGGAGGGGGTGGGGGGGGCCGCAATGGCCACCAATGATTTTAATACTGGGGAGGGAGGGAGGAAGGGCCACACTGGCCACCAATGATTTTAATACTGAGGAGGGAGGGGGGTCTGGCCCCCTGCTGCCTGGCAGCACCTGATTTCTTACAGGGGGCTGTGATCCGCACAATTAACTGTTAATTGTAAGGATCACAGCCCCCTGTAAGAGATCAGGTGCTGCCAGGCAGCAGGGGGCCGTTATGTCCACAGTTCTCAGTATATTCTAATTTGAAGCGTCCCCATCACTATGGGAGCGCCTCTGTGTTATAATATACTGTCGGATCTGAGTTTTCACGATCTAACTCAAATCTGATGGTATATTCTAACATAGAGGCATTCCCATGGTGATGGGGACGCTTCAAGTTAAAATATATCATCGTATTGGAGAAAACTACGATCCGATGGTATATTAAAATTACCCGAACACCGAACCCGAACTTTTACTGAAATGTTCGGGTTCGAGATCGAGTGCCGAACACCGTAAAGTTCGGTATGGATCGGTTTTGGTCTAATGCATTCTGAATGGAAAAGGATCCGCTCAGAACGCATTAGTTTGACTCCGTTCCGTCTCCATTCCGCTTTGGAGGCGGACACCAAAACGCTACCTGCAGCGTTTTTCTGTCCACGATGTGGTACGGAGCTAGACGGATCCGTCCTGGCACACAATGTAAGTCAACAGGGATGGATCAGTTTTCTCTGACACAATCTAACCCAATAAAAAAGTGATCCGTCCCCTATTGACTTTCAATGGTGTTCAAGACGGATCCGTCATGGCTATAGAAGACATAATACAGCCAGATCCGTTCATGACAAATGCATGCGGTTGTATTATTGTAATGGAAGCGTTTTTGCAGATCCTTGACGGATCCACAAAAAATGCTAGTGTGAAAGTAGCCTTACTTTGTCTCATATCACTTATGGTGTTATTACTGACACAACTTATACATCCTATAATGTTCAGCCAAATTGACTACAGATGAGAGAACAATATTAGTGTTGAGCTAATCAAAGTATCCGAAGTGGACTTCAATCCAAATTTCAAAGCCGAGTTTCCTTGTGCTTTGTGGTAACAAATCAATTTTCCTTGAAATGGGAAAAAAATAATCAAACTCACTTCATCCATTTGATCAGGTAGAGGCCATCGTGGCCATCATGATTGAAGATCCTGCATGTGCGTGTGGGATTTTGCGCAGGATCTTTAATTAAGATGGGTAGATGCAAAAACATATTTCAATGGTACTGTGCAAAAAATAGCAATTTTTGAGAGTAACCCATATGATGTTTTAAAATAGCACCAAAGGCATTGCCATTGGCAGGACAAGCATACCTATAAGGCCTCATGCACACGACCGTTGTGTGCATCCGTTGCCGTTGTGCCGATTTCCGTGATTTTCAATGGGTCCGTTGAAAACTTGGAAAATGCACCGTTGTTCATCCGCGGCCGTGATTTGTGTTTCCTGTCCTATTTTTTGGACGGACAACGGTTCACGGACCCATTCAAGTCAATGGGTCCGTGAAAAAACACGGATGCACACAAGATTGGCATCCGCGTCCGTGGCCGTAGGCTACTTTCACACAGACGGATCCGCAGATCCGTCTGCATAAAAGCTTTTTCAGAGCTGAGTTTTCACTTCGTGAAAACTCAGATCCGACAGTATATTCTAACACAGAGGCATTCCCATAGTGATGGGGACTCTTCTAGTTAGAATATACTTTGAACTGTGTACATGACTGCCCCCTGCTGCCTGGCAGCACCCGATCTCTTACAGGGGGCTGTGATCCGCACAATTAACCCCTCAGGTGCTGCACCTGAGGGGTTAATTGTGTGTATCATAGCCCCCTGTAAGAGATCATGTGCTGCCAGGCAGGAGGGGGCACACCCCCCTCCCTCCCCAGTTTTAAATTCATTGGTGGCTAGTGGGCCCCCCTCCCTCCCCTGTATTACTGTCCATTCATTGGTGGCCATAGGCCCCCCCTCCCTCCCCTGTAGTACTGTAGATTCATTGGTGGCCAGTGGGCCCCCCTCCCTCCCCTGTATTACTGTCCATTCATTGGTGGCCAGTGGGCCCCCCCTTCCTCCCCTGTAGTACTGCAGATTCATTGGTGGCCAGTGGGCCCCCCTCCCTCCCCTGTATTACTGTCCATTCATTGGTGGCCAGTGGGCCCCCCTCCCTCCCCTGTATTACTGTCCATTCATTGGTGGCCATAGGCCCCCCCTCCCTCCCCTGTAGTACTGTAGATTCATTGGTGGCCAGTGGGCCCCCCTCCCTCCCCTGTATTACTGTCCATTCATTGGTGGCCAGTGGGCCCCCCTTCCTCCCCTGTAGTACTGCAGATTCATTGGTGGCCAGTGGGCCCCCCTCCCTCCCCTGTATTACTGTCCATTCATTGGTGGCCAGTGGGCCCCCCTCCCTCCCCCTCCTAATTAAAATCTCCCCCCTATCATTGGTGGCAGCGGAGAGTTCCGATCGGAGTCCCAGTTTAATCGCTGGGGCTCCGATTGGTAACCATGGCAACCAGGACGCTACTGCAGTCCTGGTTGCCATGGTTACTTAGAAATTTTTAGAAGCATTATACTTACCTGCGAGCTGCGATGTTTGTGACCGGCCGGGCGCTCCTCCTACTGGTAAGTGACAGGTCTGTGCTATAAGCAATGCGCCGCACAGACCTTTCACTTACCAGTAGGAGGAGCGCCCGGCCGGTCACAGACAGCGAAGGTAAGTATAATGCTTCTAGAATTGCTAAGTAACCATGGCAACCAGGACTGCAGTAGCGTCCTGGTTGCCATGGTTACCGATCAGAGCCCCAGCGATTAAACTGGGACTCCGATCGGAACTCTCCGCTGCCACTAATGATGGGGAGTCGGTCATTTTAATTCTCTGTGTTAGAATATACTGTCGGATCTGAGTTTCACGATCTAACTCAAATCCGATGGTATATTCTAACATAGAGGCTTTCCCATGGTGATGGGGACGCTTCAAGTTAAAATATACCATCGTATTGGAGAAAACTCAGATCCGATGGCATAAAAGGGACTCCTGACTTTACATTGAAAGTCAATGGGGTACGGATCCGTTTGCAATTGTACCATATTGTGTCAACGTCAAACGGATCCGTCCCCATTGACTTGCATTGTAATTCAGGATGGATCCGTTTGGCTCCGCACGGCCAGGCGGACACCAAAACAACTTTTTTTTCATGTCCATGGATCCTCCAAAAATCAAGGAAGACCCACGAACGAAAAAACGGTCACGGATCACGGACCTACAGACCCCGTTTTTGCGGACCTTAAAAAAAAATGGTTGTGTGCATGAGGCCTAAGGCAAACATGTCTACTGGGCTTGAAAGGGACAGTGACAATTTGTGTAAATGTTTTCCTTTGTCAATTAAGGGTGGGGTACACAGGAGTTCCAGTGCCTCTCAAGGTTCCACATTTATCTAGATTATCTAGAGCTGTTTCTCTTCTTATCTATTTCACATTGATAGAAATGGAGGCCCATGGCAAAAATGCTAATTTTCCATCATTATTCATTATTACCTTTCCAATCCATGTGATCCTCTCCCTTTGCATGTTAACCTTGCTGTACCTATGCAGAGTTTCAAGCTCCCTTTAGACTGCCTGATGTTTGGGACATTATTATACCAACACTCAATAGCGATAATCTGACGGTGTAAAAGTGCCACCAAATAACCAATAAACAGACGAAACGCATGTTCACAAGGTAATAGAATCGTTAGTGTGGACACTAAAATAATTTGCCAGAAGCAGATTGTGCTGTCTAAACACACTCTGCAGCTGGCAAACAATGATTCTATATGAGTACGAGGGATGGCATTATATGTAAATGCAGCAGTCTCCTTCACTGATGAACGCTTCCTTCCCGACAATTGTCTGCTCAATTGAGCAGTGTAAAGGGGCCTTTGAAGTTCTGGAATGGTTCACAACTCCCAGGGGAAGAAATTCTAATGTTTGGGCCATTGTGTCCATGAGCCTATACCAGATGTGGGGTGGCTCTCATACCCAAGATGCTTCTACGTCTATGTGACTGAAGGGAATCTGTCAGCTCCAAAACACAAACTCCAATCTACAGTAAGGATTGTATAGTCCAATTATGTAATTTGTATTCATAATCTCTTACAATCCGATGCTGTTCAACTGCAACCTGGCAGAAAAATGCATTGAGAGGACTCCTCCTAGATTTCTCACTATTATGTGAGGGAGCTTGGGAGTCCTCTTAATTAAGTTTACTGCTGGTTTGCAGGAACATAGCATTAGAATGCAACTAAGTATGCAGGCACAACTTACATACTCAGTCTCAATGTCATTTACATTATACACCACTTTCTGTAGTTTGGAGGGTCAACCATTTTGAATCTGACAGAGAACCTATCACTATGCCAAGCCAAGACATTGTTGCACAAGGTAATGTGAGATATACCCTGCAGAGACATAGAATAGACAGGAACTATAATGTAGTGCAATCTTTCAGCACCATGTTATAGAGCAGGAGGAGCTGAGTAGATATATAGTTTTTGGAAAAAAAAATATTTAATGGGAGGAGTCCAATGGGAGGTCTAGTTAGTGACTGAAAGCCTTCCATGTATGAATGTTTGTAACATAACGTGAATTCAAAAGATTTGAGAATGGATTAGCGTATGCGGGCTAAGTGAATAAATATATTTACTAAGTGTGATTAAATATAAGATAAAACAAACAAATTACATACAGAATAGGTAAAAGTAAATAATAATCACTGGCCATGCAATATGGGCTGGTACTCCAGTCACCATGTTGCAGCACATGGACGACACCCCAAAGTGCACAAGAGATAGGTAAATCAATACTTACATGCTACCTAGAATGAAGTCTTCAATGGAGTGCCAATTAATTGTTAGTGCAGACCACAGTTATTCCCTTCAGCATCTCCTCCAGTGTGCATCATGCATGTCTCTGAGAATACTCTCTTACCTGCTAGATTATAAGAAAAACTTTATAACACGTATTAAACATAACATAAAAGAGGACAGAATTAAAGGGGCCAGAACCAGTTAGCACTTGCAAATACCCTTACAATACAGTGTTCATATAGATATAACTGTCAATTACAGAGCAGGACCCTTTGGACTTATAAACGCATAGAAAGAAACCAAGTTTTAAAGGGGTTTTACAAAATTGATGACCGATCCCGAGGCCCCATTATCCCGAGGCCCCATTAGTCACATGGCGGATATGCAGCTCAATTTCATACAGTACAACCACTATACAATGTATGGTGCTGTGCTTGGTATGCTGATTGCTGGGGGGGGGGGGGGAAGAGTCAGACACCACTGATCTGCATTGCAACTGCCTGGCCTTGTGAATCAAAGCAGCGGAGGAAGGGCTGGCCATGGCTTGGATCCAATGAGAGCAATGGTGATACCCTCATTGCACTAAAGGCCTCATTTTCCTATTAGGAAAAAGTATCACGAACGGAGCCTTGGAACAACTTAAAAAAACCTGCATTTTAATCAGGTGAACCACAGCTATGTGTCTGTGATAGAGAGATCACTGGTGACAGATTCCCTTTAAATGAAAAAAAGACAAGTTATACTGAATATTCCTGTAAAACTATATATATATATATATATATATATATATATATATGTGTGTGTGTGTGTGTGTAAAAAAGGCCAAGGCAGCACTCAAATATCCATGAAAAAAAGGGCATTTTAATCACCCATGTGGTAACAGCAACGTTTCAGCTCACTCCATGGAGCCTTTGTCAAGCTATGGGTTCCATGGAGTGAGCTGAAACGTTGCTGTTACCACATGGGTGATTAAAATGCCCTTTTTTTCATGGATATTTGAGTGCTGCCTTGGCCTTTTTTACACATATCTAATAGGACCGGGTCCGTGGTCTGCTTCACGGAATTGCACCAGTTTTTTCTATACATATATAAAAATCTGACCAACGTGGTCTACTGTATAACATGCTGCCAGGCTGCTCTGCATTTTCATGGTGACAGGTGCTGTGTAAATACAGCTTACATCGAGGTGTATCTTACGTCACCTTGTGCGGCAAGGTCTCCACCAGAATTGTCATTTGCCACATCTTGCAAAGTGCTATAGTGCAGCGCCTACATCTGTATCACACCATCTTTATGTAATGCACTTTGTCATTTTGTTTAGACTCGTTCTGTGTTTTAGTAGCTGTCATTTAATATTACAGCGCATAGCACTTCACATTTCAAAGGAGGCAAACAATTTAAACACAAATCATTCACAGATCACTTTTACTTAGGTTACATTTAGAATCGAGGCCGGCACGTATCACCAGATGACAATGTTGCTTTATGTTCACTGCTGGTTTTCAGGTCACTGTTCCCCCTTTAAGCCAACCAGCTGATTTGCCTGACGACAGATTTTCTTCTTCTTCTTACTACTTCTGGGCACCTGCATTTATTGTTAAGGGATGTTACAGTAGCTTGTTTGTCTCCCATGGTTCTTATTGTGTCCTGGAGAGATCCTGATACAAGATTGTGAAGCTATTAGAGATACTAAGTAAAAAGAAGAGGCACCTCGGGGCAGAAACTAAAGCCCTCAGTATCAGGATGAGCTGGATGGGTGCTGGGGGAAAGGTTGAAATGTCATCACAAGAACAAGATGTAGGAGAATTACTATTAATGAGAAAACAATGGACACAGAGCTGGACTTCATTTACCCTGGCATGGCTGCCTTAGGCCACGGGGAGCGTATCATGAAGTGCCGTCAGTATATGTAATCTAATTCTATAAAGTATATCTCTCCATCTTAGTCATCAGAGAAGAATTGAAGCAGCAATCCCCTAATGCAATAAATGATGTGGACTTGAGCGATGAAAAGTCTCAGTTACTTTGCCTTTAACCTTTCTCCCAAACTGCACCCCCCGGTAGATTCCAGTGAGAAGTTAAATGAGCAGCATAAATCGTCTGTGTTGGCAAAGTCCAGGGAGATGGCCATCTTTCATCATTTCAATTAAATCTAAATGCTTTGGCTTAAGAACTTTTTCCCAGTAGATAAAAGTAGTAGGATCTATCTATCTATCTATCTATCTATCTATCTATCTATCTATCTATCTATCTATCTATTTATTATCTATCTATATCTGTATCTATCTATCTATCTATCTATCTATCTATCTATCTATCTATCTATCTATCTATCTATCTATCTAGTATCTATCTATTATCTATCTATCTATCTATCTATCTATCTAGTATCTATCTATCTATCTATCTATCTATATCAATTATCTATCTATCTATCTATCTATTTATTATCTATCTATCTATTATCTATCTAGTATTACGAATATGGAATATAGCAGTGCTAAGTTAAAATCGAAATTTGATTATTATAACTTGAATTAATCGCATTGCTATTTCAATAGGAGAGTAGCCTTTTAAGTTAAAATCGCAATACGCGATTATTTAAATCGCATATTAATCGCGATAACAAGAATAATGACGAATATTCGATTTCGACGAATATAAAACGAATATTATATCGAATATTCGCGAATTTCGTTAAAATCGAATATGGCATCTGCCGCTCATAACTAGTATCTATCTATCTATCTATCTATCTATCTATCTATCTATCTATTATCTAT
This sequence comes from Bufo bufo, assembly GCF_905171765.1. Taxonomy (NCBI): domain Eukaryota; kingdom Metazoa; phylum Chordata; class Amphibia; order Anura; family Bufonidae; genus Bufo; species Bufo bufo. The sequence continues at coordinate 75,951,558 of NC_053395.1, read as the reverse complement.
CTATCTATCTATCTATCTATCTATCTATCTGTCTGTCTCTCTATCTATCATCTATCTATCTCTATCTATCTATCTATCTATCTATCTATCTGTCTGTCTCTCTATCTATCATCTATCTATCTATCTCTATCTATCTATCTATCTATCTGTCTGTCTGTCTGTCTATCTATCTATCTATCTCCTATCTGTCTACTATCTATCTATCTATCTATCTATCTATCTATCTATCTATCTATCTATCTATCTGTAATAGCTATTTACATATTTATCTACCCTTCTATCTGTCTAGCTAGCTATCTATCTATCTATCTATCTATCTATCTATCTAGTATCTATCTATCTACCTATACACATGCTATTAGTCTATACATACATGCAGTAGATGTATTCTGCTGGGAACAAGGCCTAGAATCTGCAGCATCATCCACATTTGTGATTCCTGACAAATAAAACTGACTACAATCTGCTTCATGCCCTGCATGGGCTTCATAACTTGTGCGGGCTATTTTACTAAACACCATTTACATGTATTATTCTAACCAGCAGCTAACCAACTATAAAAATAAAGGAAAACAACAACAAATGTTGGATACAAAAGCAAACAAACAGCATCATGGCCTGTGCTAGGTGGTGATGCCATGCTCTGGTCATTTATAAACAAAGACCAAGGGACCACCAAAGCCTCTGCTGAATTGGCGGGGAGTTGGAGACTTTTGTTTCCATAAGATCAGGACTTTGGTCTAATAACACATCTTCTCCAAGAACCAGAGAACACTTGGACTAGTACTTGTGAGAGACCCTGCTCATACCCTTCATCTCCAGGTCTTGATTTCTATGACATGGCCTTTCTGTAGGCGTGCCACATATAGCGGGGCACACTTATTAAAGAGCTTGTCCCATGAAAAATATTCTACAATCCACATGTAATGTATATCATTTATGATGGAATAGATGTATACTTACGATATTTCAATAAAAATTATTCTAACTAAAAAATATTCTACAGTTTACAAACCAGGTCCTGGATCTCAATACTTTTGTAATTGCATGTAATTAAACATTTTGCATAGCTACTCAGTTATTCAATAAAATTTATCTGTATCAAGCTATCTGCTTTTTTTTTTAATCTCACTGAGATGGCTGCACATGCTCAGTTTCATCCTCCAACTGCCTTCTGAGCTGTGATAGGGAGAGAGCTGTAACAGAATAGACACGCCCCCTGAGCTGTGATAGGGAGAGATGAGACACGCCCCCAGAGCTGCAGCAGAAAAGACATGCCCTTGAGCTGTCAGCTTTATAAATATCTAGCAGAGCAATGAATGGGGAGATCTCTGGATCCATGTGAGGTACAGAGCTGGTTCTGGCTTTGTTAGAAAGAGACTGTCATGGACTATCTGAATTTCATTTTTACACTAGTCATGGGATAACCCCTTTAAATGCAATGCACTAGAAATATGGTGCTGCATATTCTAATAATGGCAGTAAAAGTGACTGCCATATCGAGACTTGCATCATTTCAATCTTGATGTGTGACGTACATGCATAAAAATGAGCAGTTCATTTTGTGCCACATTTATTGGGGATTGTTACCATAGAAAGACATATATAGAAAGGATTTATTCTGAGATCCCATACAAAATGGGTCATTTTATTAATGTTTTATATCAGTTTTTCTTGATTTTTTTTTCTTTTTTGCTGTTGCTAGTATAAAAAATCCTTCCTACTTTATGTTACATAGCAGCCACACACCCGTGGGGATTATAATTTTTTTTTTTTAAGCCTAAACTAAATTTACACAGCCATATTTCCTAGAAGTTAATGAATTCTTGTTTCAACACTGATGCAAAGTATTGAAATAAAAGTATTAGTGACCTACAACATCCATTTCTTCAAGTGTATCTATCGCAGGTCTATGAGGTTAATTAAAGTATTATTTTGACAAAAGAAAATCTTTGACTATTTGAATAGTAGATAATTTATTTAAGCAATAAATCTCTCAAAGCTCATATTAAGAATCAGTTAATTTTCTCACTGGCAGAACCTCAGAGTAAAAATAGGATTCCCGCCTGTTGCTTTATCGGAATGTGTTTGATAGATGGACTGTCCTTTAGTGCATGTATATCAATTATGGGTAAAGCATACGTTACTATGATTTCATACACAAGAAAATTGACTCTGAGTGTCAAAAAAGGCAGATGCTGTATATTTCATCAATTACCTGAAATTAGAGAAAAATGAAATTGTACAAGATGTATAATGGTAATTCCCTGTACAACTACACAATAGAAGGCTTAGCTAATGCCTCCTAGTGGAGAGCAGGGTCAATGCAGTTTGTTCAATAGCTTCAGTATCAATTCTCTCATATAATGTTATAATGAGTAACTGTCCAGTATTGAACGCCAGATCTTTTTTTTTTCCTCCACTGAATTTATCCAAAATTCTATGCTGATCATTTTTTTTCTATATTTTTTAGCACTTGTCAGCAGGATCGACCATATTAAACCAAGCATTGATGCTACTGGTTAAAATTTTCTTGTGCAAATTGTTTACACTGTTCCTTTATTCCTTATGCAAATAAGGCTTCAGTGATCCAAGGAGTAAGGCCAAATGCCCCCATGGACCCTAGCGTTCCAGTGCTGGCCACAGCCCACGGTGCACTAAAGCTCTCATTTGCATAAAGAATAAAGGTCTTGTTTCTCGGGAATGCGGCAACTGATTTTCACAAGTCAGATATCATTTTAAGTAGCAAGATCAACACTACCAGACAGTGTGACTGGTTAAATGGAGTTAATCCTGTTGATAGGTGCTGTTTAACCCCTTAACCCTATACTGTATATAATGTAACTGTGTGTTATAAGCATTAAATGAAGTATGGAGCTGGCTTACATTCTGAGCTTGCTCCATAAATGGCAGGTGCTGGCTGTGTAATACAGCTGACACCCACCGGCAGTGATCAGGACAGGAGATGACTCCAATCCCAGTCAGTTGACCCCTCAGATCAGTTAATAGCGACCATGACATCTGTGGGGTTAGACAGGCGGAAGGGAGCTCCGATCACTTTGCGATGAAAGCCTGCCGCCTTGTGAAAGCTCAAAGGCTGGTTATAGCGCGCTGCCCATGAAGCCAAGCCTGAGGCAGCCAGAGAAAATCCAATCGGCTGCAATAATATTCTGTGGAGCAAGTTGCACGTACAGGTCCCCGAAGAGAACTAAAAAGTACTGTAAAAAAGTGAAACGTTTTTACAAATATAAAAAAACTGAAATATTAAAAGTACAAATCTCCCCCGTTCCCAATTTTACACATAAAAATATATAATAAAAAAATAAACATCATTGGTCTGAAAATGTCCAAACTATTAAAATATAAAGTAACTTATCATGCACGGTGAACAACGTAATGGAAAATAGTAATTTGGGAGGTGGGGAGAAAAAACGAAAGACACAAAAATTAAAATTGGCCCAGTCCTTAAGGGCTTAATTTCATTTCATTAAAAAATAATTTAATGTTGACTTGATTGCCTGCCGCCATCATCAGGTGGAGGTTAGCAATACATTGCATGTTGATTATCAAATTTAATAACAACGCAGTATGCAGTAATCTCATGAGCTCCCCCTTCATGTGGCTTAAGGCACCTAAAATTTTCTCATTTAACAGTATGTCTGCACAGGGGATTTGCAGATTTGAATCTCAAATTGATCAGCACAGAATGCTGGAACTCAAAGTGATTCACAAGTATGCACTTAAGTCTATGAAACCTTTCAGGCACTTATGGGAACAACAGCTAATGGCAGCACTTCTGATAATTACTAACAGGACAGAAAGGCCATTCAGACGGTGTTGATAGTGCGCCCCCCTCAGGTTTTTAATATAATGACCCCACACTTTCTTTTCTATCATGTTAGTCAATGTGTCTGCCTCTTTGTTACATTGTTACTGTTGCATTGTATGCTAATTTGGCACAAGTGTCAATTAATAAATATGTAGAATTGATAGTTTTCTCTATAGTAATCTTTCTCTGAATGGAGCTCCATAGGAACAAAGGTTAAAAGTTGTAATATTGCACTATAAATGACATTGCCTATTTCCAAAGGAATAGCAGCCTATCAGGATGTGTATTTGAGTCAGCAAACATTTACTTGCTTATCTCTACCAGTGATATGAATGTCATACAGTGTGTATATTCATTTTCATCTTATTTACTTGGTGATGCGCCAGGGCTGTTTATATATTCACTGGTCAAATAATTGCTTAGATTAATTAGAAAACAAGTCATCCCATTGGCATTATTTGACTGTTGACAGAAATCTGAATGAAATAAACCACATATTTTACATTCTAATTTTCCACATTGTTTCTAAGTTGTTCTTGTTTCTGCTAAAAGTATCTAGTATTCTTAGAAGCAATGGTTTGATTTAGATTTAGGCAAGAGATGAGAAAAACTTGAAATCTTCACATTTTGCTGATAGTCATTTCCTATTATGGAGCTGCGAAATGACCGTTGAACAGATCACAGAACATGCCCACTACATTCTCCCATAGAAGCCAATGCATCATCCCAAGATTCCAGATTCCTATGGCCTATGTGATGGCTATAAAGTTAAGGCAAAATGGCCACCCCTATAAACATGTACAGAAAACAGAACAAAAAGATCTATCAGAAGATAATGACAGCTTAGAAAAAAAAAAAAAACTAGTCTCTGGATTCAGTTATTAAAAACTCAATGGTAGTAGTACATTTTAAATATAAAGTAAGCAGAGGCAAATATCAACTAATAAGTCCGGTTCATGATGAGAACTAGTGTTGAGCAAATCGAACTCCACGAAGTGGAATTCCATCCGAAATTCAGGGAAAATTTGTCTCGCCGCAAAGCTAAATTTTCTTGTGCACCATGGTAACAAATAGATTTTACCTGAAATGGGGTAAAAAAACAAATAAATGATACTTATCATATCTGTTTGAGCGCAAAGACCCGTCCGTCGCCATCTTGATTGAAAATATGTCACAAAATGCTATGAGCAGTGACATATGACGTTACAAATCAGCCGACGTGATGATGTCATCACGGGCTGCGCAAAATTTAGCACTATATCTTCAATTAAGATTTTATGATTTTTTAAAAATGTTACACTTTATTATTGCTGTCAGATGCCGTGATCAGCTATGAATGCGGCATCTGAGGGGAACAATGCCACTCCCTGTAATTGAACCCACTACTTACATAGAAATGCACTTCGTGACAAAGTAGTTCGTAATGAAGCAAATTTTTTGGGTAAAATTTGGCAAAGGAGCAGAATCAAATTTTTGAATACTTCGCTTATCACTAATAAGAACTTTTCAGCCATTGAGAAGAGAAATGGGATCATCCTGGACCATGACTACTCCCCAACCAACTGGGTTTCACAAGAACGTTAAAGGTTATAATTATGATATATTTAACCTTGACAGTGACCATGACACTTTTTTGAATTTGGGGGATTATAGGCAATACTGCAAATTATATCCCAGTGCTTTAAAACAGATATCAACTAGAGATGAGCAAATTATTTACATTTCTTTTCAGGTCCAATTTGTCTGAATTGGCCATAAAATTCTACTGGAATCAAAGTACTTTGAATGCCCGGAAAGTCTCTCTCTGATCAAATTTTGAAACATTTGATTCAAAAGAGTCCAAATGTTTGGAAAAATGTTGGTGGATTTTTCATTCTACAGAATAGATTTGCTCTTCTCTAATACCAACCTATTGAAAAGCATTGATCTACTATGTGTTGCTATAATAATATGTAGGCACCTTGGCATAGCTTTTCTGTCCAGACCGGCATTGCTGAGCCACCTGAACTGGGTCCTAACTTCTTTTTATAGGTGCTAAAAGTGTAACAAGGTTGGTAAATGGCAATAAATGAGAATTGGAAAACAAATAAAGAAGAAGCCCGGGATTACACAAGCTCATCTCTTAGATGCTCCAGGAATCCAAATGCCAGAATAAATAAAGCAGAGACATTAGAGCTAAAATGACAGGGTCCTTTTATTAGCAAAAATGTGAGCCATAAAAGCCTGATAGTAGAAAGTGCTGAAACAGCTTTTCCAGAAACTTTGACTAGAGGTTATGATTTTCATATTGATGCCCGTCCGTTGTCTCTGGTCTAAGCCCTATTTACATGTATTCTTTCCAGAATTGTACAGGCCTTGAAGGGCTACAAAGAAAGACAGATGGTTTCCCACAGACTTCCCCTCCAGCTCTTTCATCTTTCATCTAACTATTAATTTATCTGTTTGGATGGATAGATTCAAGCATGGAACTAAGGGGAATAATAATGAGATTTTTAATAACTCAATACATTTGCATTCCTGGTAACTCTTTACATGGGTCTGCCTGATTAAAATGAATCATTTACATAATTAACATATGGTTACACTGTTGGCTTTAATATGCTGATTATCTCCATACTTTTGTCTAGAGTCAATTGGATTCAAACTGTAACAATTGTTTGAAGCAAGAATAGTTTATTCCTGTGAGGGATGGGAAATAAGTGCCATAGGGACTGATTAAATATAGACAAACTGTCCAACGGATTATAAAAGCAGATCTGTATACTGTTAGTGTGCTTGTATCTGCACCATTCACCGTGATTATATATAATCAGCACAATGGTATACAGTATGCATGTAAACTAGATAAAGCAGTGTATGAACGTGGGAGCTGTTCCAGATTGCATCCAATCCCACACCACAGTCCTTGTCCTGGAATGACCTCAGCCTTCTAAGTTACTATCATGTCTTCTCAGCAGACATTTGGAAGACGCAGCAATTTCTTATCTTTGCTTTCTGTGAATAAAAGCCCTCATGAAGCCAATGAATTATTATATTAGGTTAGTGTAAAGGCCTGTGTACAAGGGGAGATTAATGATAACAAACAGTCATAAGGACAATCGGCTCACGTGAATTAGAGAAAAATGTGATTTTTATTTAGGAAATTAATGTTCATGCCTAAAAATGCAAACAGTCGTCATCAGCCTGTTAAGTGAAATAGCTTGCATCATAAAGATACCCCAGAGGGTGGAAATACTATCAAGTTATGAGGGAAAGAGCAATTGTGAGAAAAAACGAGGATTATCATACAGAATCATTTTATTTTTTCCTTTACAAATGTGAGCTGTACAAATATATTTTATTGTTAGAGGATACGCCGTAAGTGTCCCAGTTTGGAGTCCCAGTGGTAATGTGAATAGGGATGTTGTTCCTTTTTCACCTAAAAGCCTGGTTACCAGAGGGGGAGAGGCATTAAAGGAATATTCCCACCCAATGAAAAAATATGTCTTCTGGCCTGCAAATGGTTACAAAAAAGTGAAATATCTTATACTCACTGACCCCCATTGCTTCCATCCCGATGGTGCCTTGGTCCCCACTGCACTCCACTTCTTGCTGATATCCCAACATGACAGGAAATGACTGGGAATGCCACTCAAGGCAGGTCTGGCCAGACACCATTAAAACACCAGTGGCCTGGGATCGGCAAAGTGAGTATAAGCTACTTTTTCACCCATTTGCTGGCCATCTTTGGACATCTTATCTATAGTGCTGGAATAATTTTAAGTTGGCCAAACACTACAGATAACTGATCTTCCAGCCCACCAATAAAATTCCATTCTCCTCTAGGCTGATAGAGAGAGAAAGTAAGTCTTGATTTTGGTAACCACATCCTGCTAAAATGAGCAGGTTCATCTAATACAGATTTTAGAAAGTAGATTTTCCTTTCACTAAGTCTCCATATAATAGACATCTTACTTTTCCCTGCTTCTCCTTCCCATTTTATCCAGGTTCTAAGGTGCCATGCGTAACATGGGACACCAATTGTCCAGATTTGTGGGGGCTTCACCAATGGTCCCTTGACTTATCAAACATTTATAGAATATTCTGTGGATAGCTCCTAATGAAGCTATGTTCTTAAAGCGGTATGAACATGCTTTCTGGAATTAGAATTAATTGTTAATATATTTTTCAATCTACTCATTTGAAAAAGAAAGGTTATTACACTGTGGTCGGCACATTTTCTGGCGCATGAGAAAAATTGTGACACGGAAATGATCACCATTGGCTGATGCAATGTGGAAACTGTACTAAAACAGTGAAGACAAGAAGGACAAAAGCTTTCCAATGTAGTTTAGTCAGGGGCTTATTTTAATTTTTTATTGGAGTTTTCCTTTAAGTTTTACAGTTTGAAAGAAATGTAAGACTTGGAAGAAATGTTTATTAAGCGTTCTTTCAGAAGATATGCTTACTGTTGTCACTATACAGCCCACACAAATCAATGAACGTAAAGAATGAGCAGACTATATTGTATATTTGGCATTAAAGAAATGGGACAACGCTGTCAATAAATTGTATTGTAAATCAATTGTAATAAATTGTTTGTGTGTTACATTGTTATTTATTGCAGTGTTTGGCAATAGTTACCAATTGTCATGGTGGGGAGAGGGGGAAATCCCCAACCATATGTAGTTGATAAAAGGGAAAGATACTAAGTCTGGATGCAAGGAAAAAGGGAGCAGGTCACCACCTAGGCTCCCCTCAACCTATCCCTGACCTCCTGACTGTATGAGCTCCCTCGATGGTACAGACCATATCGGTCCCTGCAATATAGGGTCAGAAGGTGAAGACAACTGATTCCTCCAAGACACGGAGGAACCGGAGTCTCCAACAGGCCTAGCAACAAAGGGGAAGAAAGCAGCCAGCAGTGGATGACACGACAGGTAAGTGTCCAGTGGCAGAAAACACCACTGCTAACAGGACCAACATGGACATCTACCTGAAACAGCTGCAACAGGAACTCGAGCCGTCCACGCTGCTACCACAGGATCCTGGTAATGTGCATAGGCCCAAACACACACACCAGGCAGGACCCAGCACTAAAAACAGAATCTAGTAGAAACAACCTGGACCACCGTGTGGCATGAACCATGATGGCACCAGGCTGCATTTTGTAATCCCCCCTTCGGGGAGCTCCAGGGACCCCCTTCCGGAGGAACAACAAACAGGATATGTCTAGCAACCATGCGGGATCATCCACACCATAGACAAACCACACATGGAAAAAACAAATAGACAAACATCAACCCATAAGTGCAGCACCACCAATAACAACAATGGGGAAGGGTAGACATAGGCAAGGATCTCGATGTCCCACAAGGCAGCCCTCAAGGACAGGGCAGCAAGAAATGCCCAGAAAGGAGCATTGCATCCAGCCCCAATAAAGGCTGAAGTGAATCTCATCTCAGGCTCTCAACACCAAGACTATAAGAGCCAAGAGGCCACACCCAGCTCCAACTGGCACACACCTTAACCCCGTGCTCACCAGAAGGGAAGGGAAACAGCCTTAAAGGGAAATCACACACACATGCATAAACAGCAACAAGTTGCCACCGGCAACCATCATGCGCGGCGAAAATGTCACGGTCTACAGACACAAGACCATGACACAGCCGTGACACTAATAATGTCCCGCTACAAATTGTGTGTATTGACATATCTCATCCTACGGGCTCTGCCAACAATAGATAGCATACTAGATCATGCAGTGGTGCGATTAATTAGGAATGGCTCTATTTAAATTTAAACAGATGGTATATATTCTTTATATTTAAAAATAATTATACATTAAATTTGTTCTAGTGCATGGCTTGGAGTAAGGACACACTGCTAGGTTTCTGCATGCAGTTTTGGAAGCCAAAATCAGGAGTGGATTATAAAAGGAGAGACAGTATAAAGGAAAGAAATTATTTCTGCTTTTTTTTTTATTTGCTCCTGGCTTTGGCTTCCAAAACTATATAAGGAAAACTCACCATGTGGCCGTACCATAACTGTACTGTTTCAGGTCTCAACTCTGAGGAGCAGATTTGCCAAGAATGGCATTTCATGAGCCAATCTTAGTAAAAACTCCACTGGTGTAAGATTCTCCAAATTTATTAAGGAACACAGGTCTCTTAATAATTTTGACACATCTTCGGTGTCATGTACCAGAAACTGAAATTTACGCCATATAATTATATAAGAAGTTTAAAAAGTCTCAAGTTATAGTGCAATTATGAAGCATAGTTTGCTACTTTTTTATTTAGCAACTTTTTCCCTTTTGTTGCATAAACCATTAATAACTCTGCCCCAAATTAGAGATCAGCTAGTTGATTTGTTAGAATCAAACTTCGACCTGAATTCTTCAAAAATTCTGATTGTTAGAATTTCTTCAGATTTGAATTACTAGAATTTTTCAAAAGAGAAAGAGAGAGAATTTTTAAGGCATTTAAAGCACATTCAAGAAGGGTAGAATAGATTCATACCTGAATTGAATTGTATAGGAAATTGGCTGATCTGTATTCCAGTGTTTTAGCAGTGAAAGTGTATGGCTGGTAAATAATACTGGTAACGCATAGATCTTCAGAATTTAACTTCTATATGAACAGATATAATGACCAACCATTCTGGTAGGCATCCAGCAGGGTTCACATCGGGGCAGGTTCACATCAGGACTTTTTTCTCTCTATCATGTATAATGGAACAAAATGGGACTGTTATTTATGCCCATAAAAATGTATTAGGACAGAGCAAAATGGAATGCCTCTTAAAGGGTTACATTTTGTATTCTGTCCTAAAATTCCATTATATTCCGTTATTACTCTGTTATAACGGAACACTATAACGGAATTATCTAACTCTGATGTGAACCCACGATTATAGTAACTGCAAGGAAGCAAGAGTTTGGTTGGTTAGAGGTGCTATTTCTATCCAAAAGCTAAATTTTCCCTTCTTGACAGAACGTTCACTTTAATTGACAGTTTTACATTATTTAAAGGGATTATCCCAAAAAAGATTACTATGCAATGAATAGTGCATTTTAGGTGAAGTACTATTGCAATATAAGTGCAATAAAAATAATGTTAAGATTTTTATCCACATTACATTTTTCTCTGTTAGTGCTTCTTGTTGTTTTTTCTGTCTTTGAAATTCTTGCTCACCTCCATCACTCAGTGGTGATTGGACATGTTCAGAAGCCTTCTTGCTTCCTCCTCTCAGTGATACTCTCATAGTGAAGCAGGTGAAGTGACTTAGACAACTTTAATTCATTTATCCCTACTACTAAACTAATGGGAAATATAAAGCCATATCTCCTCCTAGACAGTGGAGAAGAAATTAGGGAGGGTTCATACGATAGTTCTATAGTTCAAGAGCTGACTGCCGTGCTCTCTTGGCAGATGCAGGTGCTTCTTTATTATATGGAATTAGGCTAAACATACAAGCAAAACAAAACAAGCAGATGAGGGCTGCAGATTGGTGAGTAAAAAAAGCTAAAGTGGTAGAAAGTATATTGGTCATCAGTGTTTTTCTATTGAAATAGTTCAAATGGTGGTGTAAATTACCCTTGATTGTGAAATGCTTATTTTCCCTTTTGATATTAATGTTAGTAAGAAAAGTAAGCCAACAAGGACTTGGAAAAGATGATTTGGATTGGGCATGAACAAATCTTTGAAGTAACTTGACTCTATAGTGTCACAAGGGAGTACATTTACTAAACTGAATGCACCACAGTTCTGCATTAATTTCAGTTCAGAACTAGTGATGAGCGGCAGAGGTCATATTCGAATTTGCGATAATTTGCGAATATTTTGTAGAATATTCGTCGAAAATTCGCAAATTCGAAAAATCGCGATTTTTTTTTTACTCAAAAAATCGGAAAGGTAATGATTGTGTAATATGCGAATTTTTTGAATTCGAATTTTCAGATTCAAATTTTTTATTGCAAATTTTTCAATTTACAACTATTAGACAAAGAAGATTATAGCACAATATTAGCTAAATTGCTCTATATTCGATTTTTTTTCGAATATTCTCTATATTGCTATAACTTAGTTTTTTCGAATATTCGTAATATTCTAAAACAAGAATATTTAGCAATATAGCGAATATTCAAAAAAACGAATATAGAGCAAAATTCGCAAACACTACTACTCCTAAAGTCAAGTATATTGCAGCCTTCTTATTGGCCCACAAGCTAGAAGCAGTGAGGGATCATGTGTACTGCTAAAAAAAAAAAAATTTGAAAAAAAAAAAATGAACTTTTCGAAGTACCTATATTCGCAATAAAAATTCGAAATTCGAATATTCGTGATCAACACTATTCAGAACTAGAATGCAACTTTTTTGCAGCTGTGTCAGAATAGTCTTGACTTAAAGGGAAAATGGGAGTGGCTTCACTGAATGGGAGGGGCTAAAATGCAACAGCATGTGGAACATGTCTTGAAATTTTGATCCAAAGTAAGCCAACCAAAAAGTGGTGTAAAGTTAAACAATAGTTTCTGTATTCCAGCAAAATCCACTAACTTCATGATGCATATCTTTAGACTGTCTGGTCTATGGTTACGCTATCTACATAGACAATAATAGTAAATGCATTTTTTTGTCACTAAATTAACATATACAATCCTTCCGAACTTAAAATAGTGCAATTGGTATATTACATAGCACATATTTCAGAGCTCTCTTCCCATAAACATGGGAGTTTTCTTTAGAAATAAAAATACAGGCTTTGTTTTAGTTTTTTTGTTTTTTTTTGTAAGGCCATGTTAATGGCATTGGCTTAGTTTGCATTGCAGATTTTCTGACAGGTTCTGCTGTGTTAGAATATAAATTTACTAATGATTAAGAACATGTTGTTTCACAAACCGAGGACTTGCTGGTCAGAAAAGGTAACGTTAATATCTGAATTAAAGATATTAATCTCTTGCAGTCTGGTAATAAATGTTGGAATGTTGAAAGGCGATGACTGGGAAACAGAGTGCCTGTGCAAACCTTAATCTCTTGTAAGGTGCAGTGCTAGTCTATAACTGTCAGAGGATGACAGAGGAACGCTGCCTTCTCAAAACCTGCTTAGAATTGAAATATGGCATGTATCTTAGGAAGCTTTTTTTTTTATTTGGAATGCAAACCAGTGAGTATCTACTTCTTCACTATAAATTGGCTTATATACAGAAGTAGAAGAATTTAATACCAATAAATATTTGTTTTCTGCACAGTGATAACTGGATCATTTACAAAATTTTGCTGCAGCCCTGATAAAACATCATGATATAGACTGGTCATACACTTTAGAGAGCTGTATTGTGAATGCTTTTTTAGCCAACAGCTATCCCACCTGAACCATCCAAACACAATGCTTTGGGCACCCCTATGTCCCGCCAAGGTCTGCCAGCCAACATTAATATAATCTGTATATGGAGTATATAGATAATAGAGATAAGCAAATTGCTCCTTTAAAGAGTTTCCAGGTATTTAAAGTGCTTTTGATTGGGGTAGAAATGATCCGTATCTGTATCAATTGTCATGGCCGATTTGGATGAATAGGACCTAAATTAATTTGCTCATCTCTAAGGGATAGATAGATAGATAGATAGATAGATAGATAGATAGATAGATAGATAGATAGATGTTATTCTTCTGACACAACCTTTTTTTCTAATGTTTTTTTTTTGTTGTTGATCTTTATATTCTATTGTCTAGGCAAGATTATGGGGGCAGTCTTCTTGCCTGAGCTGTGGTTAACAGCAGCTAGAGATATGCTTTATAGCATTCATATGGGCCATAAGCATAATAGCCTGGAGATCTGTGCAGAGATCACTGTACAAGGAGGGGAAGTCAGTAAGCTGAGGCCATTTCGTATTTTGAATTGTGGATCCTCTGATGATAATGAGATGACTGTTGACAAGTGATATTCTCAGAACAAGAAGTCTCGGCTTAGTGACCAGTCTGAAAAATTCAGGCTATTAAGATTTATTTTTATATTAGCGACAATCGCTTCCTCGTCAGTGGAGGAGCCCGCTGAATTTACTGGCAGAAATCTTCACAGTATGGGGAGGAGCGATCGCTAATGCCATCGGTTGTCCCCATACAGAATAATTGTAAAGCGATGATGTAGGTGTCTGCAATAACAATCATATTACAAGATGAAAGAACATTTATTTTGTTCATCTGTTCATTGGCGTCACCTTAACATAAGCAGATTATCACTAACGAGCGTTCATGCGAATGCTCTTTAGCGATAATCTGCCCCGAACATTGGGCAGCATAAAGGGCACTTAATGTATTGGATTCTGGTAACCATTATCTGGATTAGGGGAATATACTTTGAAGGAGAGCCCCAAAAGCAAACTAATCTGTCATGACCCCATTCTGATGGGCAACCATCACTGCTATCAAATGTGCCTATTTCTTCTTATTTGCTTTCTGGATCAGACTACATTTGCTTAACCACATCTATACCAAGAAACATCTGGAAACATAGGACAAAAGCAGAACAAAAAAAAAAAAAGAAACGTGGCCTGAAGCAGACTTTGAGATATCCTAAAGATGATAAAATCTGCTAATCTTAATGAATGCAAATACCCTGGTTGTAAATTGTATAATTTTATTCCACATTAATTATTATATATGGAGGCAATGCATAAGTTTATACAATCACAGCCATTCCTGAAAACAGTTCAGATATATATATATATATATATATATATATATATATATATATATATATTTTTATTTTTATTTTTTGCCCTTTGCTATTAACGTTTGACTTTCATTTCTATTGTTCGTACACAGGAGGCAAAAAAAAACAATTTTCTTTTTACACTTTGTTTTTATGAAACTGCTTTACAAGGATATAACATAAAATGGACATGTCATCCCCATATAAACTTACTTTGGTATCTTTAACACATCAGAGATTTATCTAACCCTCAGTTTAAACAAAAATGGCACAGTAAAGGCACAGACTTAAATATGTGGTTCAATTCATTTTATTTTACCACAATTCGGCTATATTTTTTTCATTGATGTGGTTTCTTACTGAGGTTGCTTTCATTTGAAACACAAAATTAACTATAATTAACTTATAATCACAGAAACTCGCTCTAAATGTTGAAAATACTAGAGTGAAAACATTGTGGAGATTTGCTAAGTTATTATTGTGCCAGAATTCAAACTAAATTTTTTATCATTTTCATTCTTTTATACATTTTTGCACCTTTTTCTACAAGGAGCGTGACTTATTGGAAAGGCAAGTGGATTAAGAATGTGTCAAAATTTTGTAAAAAAGCGAGCCAACCCAAAGTGTCTATCTAATTGGCATTATATGACTTATATCCTGAAATGATCTCTCTGTATTACACCTGCAGTAGAATTGATGACATTATAAAGCAGTACTGAGTACTGAGCAGTGACTCCAACACTGGTATGAGAAAATAGAAGTCTTGGAAGCATCTCTGTCTATCTACGGTATGTCTTTTTCTCACTCTGCAGTTGCTCCCTTCTTCTCCTCTCCACTCTCCAGATATTTTCACAGACAGCAACTGTAACCTGATCATTCAGTATACAGACTCCAATGTACCATTTGTATGAGTGCACTCAGAGTAATCAGTGTATGAGGCAGGGGGAGAAAGAGAGAAGCCTGATAAGTGGAGAAAAAGGCATTTTACTTTAATAGCATATATTGTATGTTAAAGGATCACTTTCTTATTTTCACATGCATTACTGATTAATGTAAAATCATTTAAATGATAGTTATTTTTTATACAAATATGGTCATGTGAATTGCTGCTACGACTATCATTTGGTTCATATTCAGGAGTCTCAAAATTGTGTTTAGAAGTGTACTTTCACATTTATTTTAATATTAATATTGGAAATACAGACAATGACATGCGCGGAATATGAGGCTATTGTTATTTAAACCTTTTTTTTTAATTTTCACTTCTCAAGACAGAAAGGAAAAAGACACTTAAACTGTCAGTTTCGCTAAATTTGTTTGCCTACTCTGGAATATAAAAACCATTCAAATTAAATTTCAATGCTAATATAAGCAAGTTTTCCAAATGTATCCCAGGCTTGGCAGCAGTCCTTCCATAATTAATTAAAATAATCACGGTATTGGTTTCCTTGATATTTACAAAATATTCATTACATTTTTACTAATGCAACAATTTTCCTGCTGTGAAAACATTGCTGATTTTCTGCAGTCATGATTGGAAAACCATTGTGAGCCACATAGCTAATCAAGTGTAAATTCATTATTAATGAATGTACTGCATTCGCAGTGATATTGCCTTTACCTGGAGATAATGTTATAATGTAAATGACCTACATAAGCAATGAACATTTTGTTGATTCTGTTGTGGCACTCGCTGCCTTTTCTATTATATTTGCAGTTCATAAATATCTATATTTCTTTTTATGTGCTTACAAAGGGTATTGCTATCACAAGCATTATTTCATTGTACTGTATTGTGTGAAATTTACAAAGATCTATAATTCAAAGAAATTCCTTTATATAAAATTACTTTTGGTAGAATTAGTCATCATAGATAAAATGTTACATCTGCTGAATAAGAAGCTTGGGTCTCTAGCCACTTGGATTTTTAATTTAGAAAAATGCTTTTTGAACTATTTCCTCTTGTCATGTTTTTATTAGATTATTCCCCCCACACCCTTCATCACCATGTAGACTGCAGATGCTGTTTAATACACCTTTCTAATTGCCCCTTTACATGAGGTGACTTACAGTAGAAGCTTTTCATCGGGAACAAACTATTAGTTCCCAATAACTGCTTGCTCACTACCATACGATCTGCAGCCCCAAAGCAATAATTTTGGTGTCTACATCTACAATGCTTGCACCCGATGAGCGAGTTTGCTTGCTTGTCCATTGGATGATCAGAGGCACCATTACACAAGGCAATTATTGGGAATGAGTGTACATTTTCATGGCCGTATTTATGGGTCCACATCAGTTCCTCAATTTTGCGCAACTGGTGCGGACCCATTCATTTCAAAGGACAGCACACCATGTGCTGTCCGCATCTGTAGTTTAGTTCAACGGCCCAGCAAAAAAAAGACAGAGCATGCCCTATTCTTGTCCGCAATTGCAGACAAGAATAGGCATTTCTATCATAGAATAGGCTTTATTTTGCAGATCCATAATTTCCGACCGCAAAACACATTTATATAACCGGTAAAAAGTTCTGTCTTAATGAAGCAACTGTGTTGCTGCTCTCTATAAGGCTAGGGCCAAACTTAAACACTAGTGTTGAGTGAACCCGAACTATAAAGCTAATCATAAATATGGCTGTTAATTCTATTGGTGCAAAGCAACATTGTACCCCTGACACACAAATATAATAGTTAATCCGTCTGTTAGTTGCAGTAGGTGCACGTCATATACCCATTTATTGCGTAAAGTACACCTACACTGCATACGTGACAGGGAAATTTATATAGTTAATCCGTTTGTTAGTTAGGTGCACGTCATATACCCATTTATTGCATGAAGTACACCTACACTGCATACGTGACAGGGAAAAGAATATAGTTAATCCGTCTGTTAGGTGCTCGTCATATACCTATTTATTGCATGAAGTATACCTGCACTGCATACGCGACAGGGAAATTGATATAGTTAATCCGTCTGTTAGTAGAGTTGAGCGTGAATATTCGAATAGCGAATTTTAATCTCAAATATCGGCACTTCGAGAATTCACGAATATTTAGAATATAATGCTATATATTCTTAATGATGAATATTCGTAATTTTTTTCCATCTGAACACATGATTCCTCCCTGCTTCTTGCTTGTGGGCCAATGACGTCATTGGCCCACAAGCAAGAAGCACGAAGGAATCATGTGTTCACTTCAGATGGAAAAAAATGACGAATATTCTAAAAAACTAATATATAGCATTATATTGAATATAATGCTATATATAAATTTTTTCGAATATTCGTCTTTTTTTTTCCATCTGAAGTCATGATTCCTCCCTGCTTAAGTTGCTTGTGGGCGAATGACTCATTCGCCCACAAGCAAGAAGCAGGGAGGAATCAAGTGCTCAGATAGAAAAAATGCAGAATATAAAAAAAAAATGAATATATAGCACATCATATACCCATTTATTGCGTGAAGTACACCTGCACTGCATACGTGACAGGGAATCCATGCCTGGTTCATTTTAATGAATGTGAGCTTGTCCACATTGGCTGTGGACGGGCGGCTGCGCTTGTCTGTGATCACCCTCCCCGCTGTGCTGAACACACATTCGGACAATACACTGGTCGCAGAGCAGGCCAGCACCTCCAAGGCGTAAAGGGCAAGCTCAGGCCATGTGCCCAATTTACAGACCCCGAAGTTAAATGGGGCAGACCCATCAGTCAGTACGTGTAGGAATGTAGGCATGTGCACACGTACTGTTCCACCATGTTGCTGAAATTTTGTATCAGCTGGTGATGCTGGTTGTTGTGGCGTGCTGACACAGCTTTTCCACATTTCGGTCATGCTAACCCTCCTTTCTGAGGTGCTGGCGGTGCCCCAGCTGAGTTGGCGACTTCTTCCTCCTCCTCTGCCTTCGCCTTGTGCTTCTACTAAGCCCCCTGTGTCAGATGGGAATGTCATCAGCAGCGTGTCTACCAGCGTGCGCTTGTACTTGTGCATCTTCCGATCACGCTGCAGTGACGGAATTAAGGATGGCACGTTGTCCTTGTAGCAGGGATCCATCAGGGTAGCCACCCAGTAATCAGCACTGGTTAGAATGTGTACAACTCGGCGGTCGTTGCGCAGGCACTACAGCATGTAGTTGCTCATGTGTGGCAGGCTGCCCAGAGGGAAAAACAAGCTGTCCTCTGTGGGAGGTGTATCGCCTGTGTCCTCTTTATCCCCCCAGCCATGCTCCAGTGATGCCCATGAGCTGCTTTGGGTGCCACCCTGCTGTAAACACGGTTCCTCCTCATCATCATCCTCCTCCTCATCCTCCAGAACTGTGCCGTGGCTGGACAATTGTGTACCTGGCCTCTGTTGGTGCAGGAACCCACCCTCTGAGCCACTTGTGAATGACTGACCCGATAACCATGTAAATGATCCCTCTTCCTTCTCCTCTTCTTACTGTGCCAAATCCTCTTCCATCATCGCCCAAAGCGCTTTTTCAAGGAGACATAGAAGTGGGATAGTAATGCTGAGGACTGCGTCATCGGCACTGGCCATGTTGGTGGAGTACTCGAAGCAGCACAATACAGCACACAAGTCCCGCATTGAGGCCCACTCATTGGAGGTGAAGTGGTGTTGTTTCGCAGAGTAGCTCACCCGTGCGTGCTACAGCTGAAACTCCACTATCGCCTGCTGCTGCTCGCACAATCTTTCCAGCATGTGCAAGGTGGAGTTTCATCTTGTGGGCACGTCGCATATGAGGCGGTGAGCAGGAAGGCCGAAGTTACGCTGCAGCGCAGACAGGCGAGCAGCAGCAGGGTGAGAACGCCGAAAGCGCTCAAAGACTGACCACACTTTCTGCATCAGCTCCAACATATTGAGGTAATTTTTCAGGAACCTCTGCAACACCAAACGCAACCTGTGCATCAAACTGGCTAGGCCCATTGCTGCTACGAGATTTCGCCCATTATTGCACACCACCAGGCCAGGATTGAGGCTCCACGGCACCAACCACTCTTCGGTCTGTTGTTCCATGCCCGTCCATAGCTCCTGCACGGTGTGGGTTTTTTCCCCCAAACAGATGAGTTTCAAAACAGCCTGTTGCCGTTTCCCACTGGCTGTGCTGAAGTTGGTGGTGAAGGTGTCATGCTGACCAGATGAGGAGGGTCGGTATAGAAGGAAGTGGAGTAGGAGGAGGAGGCACCAGGAGGCAAAGAGAAACGTCCTGCAATCCTCGGTGGTGGAAGGACATGCTCCAAACTGCTATCCGCCTCAGGGCCAGCTGCCACTGCATTTACCCAGTGTACAGTAAGGGAGATATAACATCCCTGCCGTGCTTACTGGTCCACGTATCAGTGTTTATGTGGACCTTGTCACAGATGGCATTGCGCAGTGCACACCTAATTTTGTCCGTCACTTGGTTGTGCAGGGCGGGGATGGCTCGCCTGGAAAAGTAGTGGCGGCTGGGGACAGCCACCGCCATAAGGTTTTTAAAAGTTTCAGTCTCCACCAGACAGAATAACAGCATTTCAACGGCCAGGAATTTTGATATGCTGGTATTCAGGGCTAGGGTTCGTGGGTGGGCAGGGGGGTACTTTCTCTCCAATGTTTGGGAGATGGACAGCAAAACACTTCCATTGGACATTGTGGAGATGCTTGGTGATGGTGATGAACGTAGTGGTGTTGCTGCCACATCCTCTGTTTGTGGGGTGGCATGTGCCACTGTCACTCCAGAGGGGGAGGAAGAGGTCGAGACTGCAGCAGAAGAGGGACCAGGAGGAGCCTGAGATCTTTTGTGGTTTTTGAGGTGTTTACTCCACTGCAGCTAGTGCTTTGCATTTAGATGCCTGGTCATGCAGTTGGTGCTCAGGTTCAAAACATTTATGCCTCCCTTCAGGCTCTGATTGCAAACCACTCGCGTTTTGTCGTCAGCACATTGTCTAAAGAACTGCCACACCAGGGAACTCATTGGAGCTGGCTTTTGTGTGCTCAGTCCCTGGGTGCGGTGGGCAGTAGCAGGCCTACTGGCTAGGGAATGGCTACTCTGCTTTTGCACACTGCACCCTCTTTTGCTGTGCGTCTGGTGCTGTGTGACCACCACCTCTTCCTCTGAACTTCACACATCACTCGCATGACCTTGATTCCATGTGGGGTCTAGGAACTCATCATACTCCACATTATCTTCCACCCACTCTAAACCCCTGCCCTCCTTGCCGGTCTGCACACTGCAGAAAGCCACAGCAGTTGGCACCTGTGTTTCGGCATCATCAGAGGTGTGCTGCAGTGGTCCTCCCATGTCCACATCCTGAAATATAAGTGGTTGGGCATCAGTGCACTCAATCTCTTCCACTTCTGGGGCAGGGCTATGTGGATGGCCCTCGGAAACCCTGCCAGCAGAGTCATCAAAAAGCATAAGAGACTGCTGCATGACTTGGGGCTCAGACTGCTTGGCTGATTTGCAAGGAAGTGAGGTGAAAGACAGATGCCCATGGGCTGCAGGTGCCAATTCTGCGCTTTCAGAAGGGGACCGGGTGGGAGACAATGTGAAATAACTGGAGACACTGTCAGCCACCCAATCTACTACTGTCTCTACTTGTTCTGTCCTCACCATTCGTACACCGGTATTCGGGCCTACAAAATAACACTGAACGTTCTGTCGTCTATGTGCTTAAGTTTTCTTTTTTATATTTCCCAATGTTTTGGGGTCTTCCCAAATTTATAAAAAAATAAATTAATTAATTTAAAAATTGTGTTACCTTCTCCTCCTCAACATTGGAGAGAAAGTACCCCCCTGCCGACCCGCGAACCCTAGCCCTGAATACCAGCATATCAAAATTCCTGACCTGTCTGGTGGAGACTGAAACTTTTAAAAACCTTATGGCGGTGGCTGTCCCCAGCCGCCACTACTTTTCCAGGCGAGCCATCCCCGCCCTGCACAACCAAGTGACGGACAAAATTAGGTGTGCACTGCGCAATGCCATCTGTGACAAGGTCCACATAACCACCGATACGTGGACCAGTAAGCACGGGCAGGGATGTTATATCTCCATTACTGCACACTGGGTAAATGCAGTGGCAGCTGGCCCTGAGGCGGATAGCAGTTTGGAGCATGTCCTTCCACCACCGAGGATTGCAGGACGTTTCTCTTTGCCTCCTGGTGCCTCCTCCTCCTCCTCCACCACCGCTTCCACCTACACTGCCACGTCCACCGCCTCCTCAACCTCTTACTCAACTTTGACCTCCCCTCCTAGTTCAAGATCATTATTTTTTACATTTTTTTTAATTTTATGTTATTTTAATTCAGTTCCCTATCTACATTTATTTGCAGGGCAATTGTCCTCTTACCCCTATTTTGCTTCCTTTTGCAGCCCTCTAGCCCTTTCTATTACTTTTTTATGGCCATTTTAGTGCCCCAAAGGTCGTGTCCCCATTGACTTCAATTGGGTTTGGGGTCAAGTTCAGGTCAAGTTCGGGTCCTGAACCTGAAATTTGCGGTGAAGTTCAGCCGAAACCAGTGAACCCTAACTTCCAGGTATTCGCTCAACCCTACTAAATACTACAAAAAATTGCTGTGTTATCCATAGGAAATGCATTGAGTAGCTTAAAAATCTCTTCAAAATTGCTGTAGTTAGGCATGTAACTTTGATTTTGCTGGAGCAATTTAATCTCTAAATACATTGTTGCTAAATTTGAGATTTTCTATATGGTTACTCAATGGTGGAAAAAGTGGCTTAGAAAAAGCTATCCCAGCACCTTGTGATTAAATCCAATTGTATGCTATTCATGGCAGCGATTTTATCTCTAACAATCAAAAAGTCCTGGCAAACTCTAGCCTACTGCAGTGATGTTGAAGAGATTTTAAGCTACTTAATGCATTCCCTATGGAAAATTTCACAGAGATATCACAACTTTTTTGTAGCGTGATAGGTAACTCTAACCTAATACCACATAAACTATATCTAGAGTGGCCTCCTGATGAAAATGCTCTTTAATAGAGTATGCACTAAAGCACAGTAAATCGAAATGAGCAAATCAATTCTTTACAATCAAAATTTGACAAGATAAAAAAATAAAATCTTTTTAGAATCAGAAAGAAAGACAACGGAAGAATGAAACAGTTTTCCAGGCATTCAAAGTACAGTACTTTCGATTCAGATACAATCTATTCATACCAAAATTGAATCACAAGGTCAGTTCAAACCAATCAGATCCAAATTGATTTTAACAAATTTGCTCATCTCTAATAGTAATTGTAATGATATAATTTTACTGGCCAGATGTTTACTGTCTTTTCTTACAGACATGATAGAACATTTTTGGATATAAGTCCCTCAACAGAAAAGCCCAAAATAATACTCAAATGATCACAGTATCCTCTTCTCTAGGCCTCATAATTGGATAATATAAGAGGACACACACATTTCATTCATGATCTGTTATTCTCTTTTAAGCCACATTTAGAAAAATATATATATATTTTTTTTCTGGAACTCACCCAGATAAATGCCTGTCAAAGTATAAAGGTTCAATAACAAAACCAAAGTGACAATGCCTAACATTATGGTGTCATCCAGCAGAATGACAGCATAATCATGAAAAATTCTTCCACTGACCAGAATGAGAGGCTCTGACAAGCTCAGTAATAATTTTACTCTTAAACTGTGCTCCCTGTCAAAACTTGCTAAAAACTAATTTATTTTTATTTTGCTAATGAATATACTTATTTTATACTAGTGACTTGTATAGCTTTATTATACTTATTGTTATACATAATCTAAAGTCATCATGAAGTATAGAAATTTAAAGAAAATGTAGAGAAGCTGAACTAATAATTAGTAAGAAATGTTTAATTTATTCTATAGTGCTAGACTGAGTCTAATCCTTCTGCAATCACTATTTTCACTGGAGGGAGGGGATGTTATAAACTGGATTCACTTTTTATGTAGAACCACTGACCTAAACAAAAACTGTATACAATAAGGACCGTATTCCTGAATAAGGACCGTACCCCTCCAAAGAAAAAGTGACTTTACTTTCAAGCATTATACTGTAGTCTGGCCAGGTCAATGCTTAATAGGAAACAGGAGGCCATTTTCTGATGATACAATCTATTTAAAGTTTAGAAGATATGGAAAAATGATCCGTAATCCTTCATGATTCTTAAAAGTCAGCTTTTTTGCATCAACACGTGATGGGCATTCATAGGAGAAATTGCATATGCATATTGTTCAAATAAATTAATCCATCAAATTTGACCCTTAACTGACCTGCATATTTCCATTTTCAATCAAGTCACTACCAAACATTATGATGGGAATATTGCCTCCCATATAAAGTATCCCTATTTTTGAACTGCCATAGCAAGCTAATATTTTACCTATTGTAATATAAAAATATGATTCCCATAAATTATTAGATTCAATGAATTCTGAATATAATTATCCATAGATATATAACTTAACTTTTATTTATTTGTCAGTCCAGTCTGGGTAATAAATAAATAAAAATAATTAAATATAAAAGCCATGAGATGCCCATTTGGGTGTACTGGCATTAAACTTGAGAATGGCATGGATGTTTATGTAGTCCAACAGAGGGAAAAAGAGAATTTCCTCTTTAAATTTAGTTTGTCTAGTTTCTAAGCTTGTTTTCCCTCAATCTAGGGATATTAAGTAGCAAAGATGGAAATTCATGACAGTGGAGGAATACCATAAACACATAAAACCTACTCTAAAGCCCTGGCCTATACTACTACAAATCTATGTGCTGCTAAAGATAAGCAAATTTGTAAAATTTCTATTTGGGTCCGATTTGTCTGGATTGACCATGAAATTCGATTTGGGGACAAATGGATTCTACTTGAATCAAAAGCACTATGCAAGTCTCAAAATCTCTCTCTCTCAATTCGCCAGAATTTTCTTTTTTTAAAGAAATTCTGATTCTGGCAAATACATTTTATTTTGGTCGGATTTTTATTCTAAAGGATTAATTATCTCATCTCTACATACTACAGATTTCTATATATACAGGATTTATGACCTGCTGCAGACCATCAAGGCAGACAGTCTTCCTCATTGACATATTTTTGGACTGCAGGCTGAATTGTGAGCTGCCATATCAAACTGATAAAAATAATTGCTTTTGAAGATTTTCCTTTTAATCAGGTCAAATTGTTAAAGGGATTGTCCTAACTGGACAACTCCTGGTCATCTACTGTGGAGAGAGCACATTCTGCTTTCTTTTTTGAGGGCCAAGAACAACCCTTTATGGCTAACCACACTTCCTCTAGTTGAACTCATTTAGCAATCAGAATTGAGTTTTTTTCTCTGAAACAATATTCTTAAAAAAAAAAAAAATAATAACCCCTTATTCATTCCCATCTGTCTACACTACTAATTGTTACTATTTAACTATGAAGATACATTTTAGAAACTTTCAATGACAAAAATGTATCATACAAAAATGATTAATTAATGTGTCAAGTGTTATACAGAATTTTTAACAGCGCAATCTAAAATATTTTAGTCTAGTTGTTTCAAAGAAAACAATGCATTCAAGTATGGACTAATTCTCCTTTTTTATTCAAAGTGACAAAAGCCAATACATCACACTTAAGCACAAAGAGAACTCTTTTTCAAGAAACTAATTAAACTTCTTCCTATCTATATTCATTACTCCCTGTTCAGCTAAATATTTGAAAACCTTCCGTTATATTAGATTACATAAAATATATTACTCATAGGAAGCATATGATGATGATGTTTTGATAACTAATTTTTACATCCCAGAAACATAATAAACATTTTTGAAAGTATAATTTGGCATAATTGTTTCTTCATATTTTTAAATGAAACATTCATTAAATACATTTGGTTTATAGTCTTTTCATCTTAGGCTAGATTTAGTAAATTAATATTTATTAATAGCTAGTGAAGCAATACCCCTCTTTCTGGATTGTGAAAATAATATTTAGAATTAATCTATAATGTATTGCTGTTGCAGTGTTTTCAATTGCATGCAAAGTAAAGTAAAAATGTATTCCAGCCGTGATCATTTAAGCTAAAAATTAATCAATAACATCAAGGAAAATATATGTTTCAGAAATGGTCTAAAACCCAAGGATATACAGTAATTATCAGAAAGTACACGTTGCTGTGCTATAAAATACTGCTAATGTGTCTGCTGTATGGTATATTGCTAAATAAATTTATAGCCTACTCATCAGTTTAATTAGATTTGAAGCAGCTTTTCCATATTTTTAATGTATTAATCTTTTAATTTAAACAAAGAAATGAATCCAAGCTTGAAATCTAATTTCTTAAAGCAACTATCCAGTTCAGACTGAAACTTGACTATGCATTGCTAATGTATAGTCTAGAGATGCGCAAATCCATTCTAAACAAGTCAGATTTGTATAATTTCACAAAAATTATCTGCCAAACTAAGTATTTTTAAATACGGTAGTTTCAGACGAATGACATAAAAACAATGCCTGTCACCATTTTACTGTGAAAATTGGCGGAGAAAACAGGAGGAAGGAAGAAAATATTGGATCACATGACACTCGCCATGATTGACAGACAGACAGCCTGATCAGCCAACCAGGGGTCAGTATGCAGGAAGGTCATTCTGTTCCCAGTTAGGCTCGTGAAAGGATGTGTTGTGGCAGTGTCTTCCAAAAAAACAATTACAGAAACAAGCCAGTTACTAAAAACATTACAGGGACATTATAGGGGCATTATAGGGTGAGAAATTGGAGATATAATTGAGTAGATTTTAAAGCTTTATCAGGGAAAGTTCAGCATAGAGAGTGAGTCTCAGTAGTTTCATACAGCTTACTGGTTTGGCATTACAGAATACTGCAGGGAACCCATATTTTTGTGTATGAACAACCAGCCTTTTTTTTTTTTATGTTTCTATAGGCTTATTGCCAGAACCCTAATAACTTACATTGTGTTGCAAATATTGAGTAATATCCCCTTTTTTTTCTTTAAACCATTTTCTATTTACAGTTTATCATTGGGCATTTCAGTGCATTATTGAGCACTTTGTATATTACTGCAAGATACCATTCATTGTTACAGCAAAAGCATTTGCCCGTGTTATTGAACACATTGTATAATACTTGAAGACACTGTTCAGTGTTATAGCAAACACATTTTAATAATATAAAATAATATTAATAATAATATTATTTAACCCATATTATTAAATCCATTGTATATTGCTGAAAGATACCATTCAGTGTTTTAGCAAACACATTGTGATATTGAATATGTTATATATTATTACAAGATAAGATTGTGTTACAGCTAGCATATTTACCTGCTATAATGCCATTATTATACCCATGATATGAAATGCATTGTATATTGCTAAAATATATCTTTCACTGTTATAACGAACACATTTTACTGAAGAATCTGTATTATAACCATTGTAAAATGTCAATATCAATGTGCAGTGTGTTTGTAGATAGTGATGGACGAACATCAGCCGGGACTATTCGCGAACACGATCAAATATCCGCAAACCACAAGTTCGCGACGGGCCCTATTCACTTTAATGGCAGGCGAACCTGAAAAACCTTCAGGTCAAATTTTCAGCCACCAAATACTTACAAGTGCACAAATCGTCCCACAACATGAACAGTGACAAACAAGAGGGGGATCAATGGCAAAAATTCCCCCCAAAAATATGTATTTTAATCAGGGGCCATTTTTATGCATCTTAAAGGGAAATTCTCAGAAATGTGCCCTGCTGGAGCCTAGAAATTTTTTATTCTAGGCCATGGGAGTACGGTCCTTAAAAATTAAGCATTCACCTGACATAAAAGAAATTTTGATTATGTGGCTCGAGGTACATTATGTGGTCAATGGATAAAAATTTTAATGTAGGCCACTGGAGTACAGGCCCCAAACATTAGGCATATACTGGACAGAAAAGAACAAGTAATTATGTGGCTGGAGGTATATTAGACGGTCATTGGATATCAATTTTACTGCAGGCCAGTGGACTATAGGCCTCAAACATTTGGCATTCACCGGACAGAAAAGAACAAATAATTATGTTGTGGCTGAAGGTATATTAGACGGTCATTGGATAGCAATTTTACTGCAGGCCAGTGGACTACAGGCCCTAAAAATTATAAATTCACTGTACAGAAAAGAACAATTGATAATGTGGCTGGAGGTACATTAGGCGGTCACCGTATAATAATTTTACTATTGGCCAGTTAGATTAATTTACAGGCCCCAAAAATTATGCATTCATCGTACATAAATGATCAAGTCATTATGTGGATGGAGGTATATTGGACAGTCAATGGATATTCATTTTACTGCAGGCCTTTAGAGTACAGGCCCCAAACATTAGGCATTAACAGGACAGAAAAGAACAAGTAATTATGTGGCTGGGGGTATATTAGACGGTCATTGGATATCAATTTTACTGCAGGCCAGTACAAATAGATGTCAAATACATATGTTTAAAAGAACAAAAAATATAAAATTGGATTAAAAACATGGCTAACGAATTCCCCCCTCTTAATTTTTTTTTTATCATAATAGTTGAAATTCGATAACACGTGGTCGTCACAGGTGTTGAATTCCTCTGAGGTCTCAAACATTAGGCATTCACCGGACAGAAAATAACAAGTAATTATGTGGCTGGAGGTATATTAGAAGGATATTCAATATCAATTTTACTGATGGCCAGTGTAGTTAAGGCCCCAAACATTAGGTATTCACCAGACAGAAAAGAACAATTGATAATGTGGATGGAGGTACATTAGGCGGTCACCGTATAACAATTTTACTCTTGGCCAGTTAGATTACAGACTCCCAAAATTATGCATTCACCGTACATAAAGTAATTATGTGGCAGGAGGTATATTAGACGGTCAATGGATATCAATTTTACTGCAGGCCAGTGGACTACAGGCCCCAAAAATTATTCCTTCACCGTACAGAAAAGAATAATTGATAATATTGATGGAGGTACATTAGGCGGTCACCGTATAACAATTTTACTGTTGGCCAGTTAGATTATAGGCCCCAAAAATTATGCATTTAACGTACATAAATGATCAAATAATTATGTGGCCAGAGGTATATTAGACGGTCAATGGATATCAATTTTACTGCAGGCCAGTGGACTACAGGCCACAAAAATTATTAATTCACCGTACACAAAAGTGCAATTGATAATGTGGCTGGAGGTAAATTAGGCGGTCATTATTTAACAGTTTTACTGTTGGCCAGTTAGATTACAGGCCCCAAAAATTATGCATTCCACCGTACATGAAAGATCAAGTGATTATGTGGCCGGAGGTATATTAGACGGTCAGTGGATATAAATTTTACTGCAGGCCAGTGAACTACAGGCCCCAAAAATTATTCATTCACCGTAAAGAAAAGAACAATTGATAATGTGGATGGAGGTACATTAGGCTATCACCGTATAACAATTTTACTGTTGGCCAGTTCGATTACAGGCCCCAAAAATTATGCATTTACCGTACATAAATGATCAACTGATTATGTGGCTTGAGGTATATTAGATGGCCATTAAATATCAATTTTACTGTAGGCCAGTGTAGTACATGCCCCAAACAATAGGCATTCATCGGACAGAATAGAACAAGTAATTATGTGGCTGGAGGTATATTAGACGGTCATTAGACCGTCATATTAGACGGTCATTAGATATCAATTTTACTGGCCAGTACAAATAGATGTCAAATACATGTGTTTAAAAGAACAAAACATGGCTAACAAAATCCCCCCTCTTGAAAAACCCCCAAATGATAATAATTCGATATTCGATAACACGTGGTCGTCACAGGTGTTGAATTTCTCTGAGGTCCCAAACATTAGGCATTCACAAGACAGAAAAGGCCTTATATGCCGCTGTATTTACCTAACACAGGGACCATTATTTGTTCTGGGTCGTGGCAGATATTTGTGGGCTGTCATGAGGAGATTCAATTAAATGTGGTCGTCACAGGTGTTGAATTCCTCTGAGATCCATGCCTCATTATTTTTTAGAAATGTGAGGTAGTCAACACTGTCGTGAGCTAAACAAGTGCGCTCATCGGTCACGATCCCAGTGCTGCGCTGAACGTCCTTTCAGACAGGACACTCAACGATGGGCAAGCCAAGAGTTCCATGGCAAATTGTGCCAGCTCTGGCCACAGGTCAAGCCAGTACACCCAGTAGGCAAGGGGTTCCTCGCTTCTCAGAGCATCCACATCGGCTGTTAACCCGAGACTGGATCCGGAGGGCGGCTGTCGATGGGTTGGCTACAAGAATGATCTCATATCCGAAGTGACCAACACATATTCAAACCGCCCTCTTCTTGCATGCACTGTAGGATTGGTACTCACAACTGTTTCTCTGTGGGTGGTAATTCCTCTGCCAGCGCCCGCAACAGCAGAATGCATGTTCTCTTGTAGGAAGGCCTGGAAATGCTGCATTCTGACAGCGCTTTGTGATTTTTTTGTGGGAAACTGGTATATCACACCATTTGCAATTAACTGTTCCAAAAAAAAAATTCCCCTCTGTATAGCTGTGTTATCTCAGCAGAACCGCACACAAATGCTGCACAATAAGAATGCACTATATAGAAATTATATTATAGGTATAATACACCCCTGCCTTAATTAGATTTTTTTGTATTGAAGGTGCAAGAGTGCACCAAAATGCGTTTGGTATAAAGAAGGAATAGTACATGGACTCTGGACCCAATAAAGATCGCCCATACAGATAGGAATTACAGGCGATTATTCATTATACAACTTGCTGACGCAACTAGTCAGCTGACCGGAGGAATAGATCGTCACTTCCGATCTTAGAATCTGCAACCTCCTGCATTACGGAGAGTACATCCGGTTACAGAGGAACACGCCGAGGACGCCAAGGAACACGTGCGCACCGACGATACACAGGACCGGAGCGCTCCCTGAGAAAGACATTCCCCTACAATAGCCGCCTGGAATCCGGCTATACGGGGTAAGACTATTTGATTTATCCCCCTCCTTTTTAAGTCACCGCTCCTTGGGACAAAAACCAACTGCACATCAGTGCAAACTTTCACCTTTTTAATCCACGTTCACCTACAGTGTACACTGATTCAGCACCTACATGCAGACTGATCACCTGCAATAGTAGGTCCTCATTTTATAATCTTATAATTCTATGCAATTTTTATAATTCTGTGCAAGTCTTTAATTCTGTGCAAGTTTGAATTTCTTCCCAACTATAGGAGGACATACATAATCGTGACCAATTAGCACGTTTGAGTCATTCAGTGACTTGCTGAATACTGTGTATTGTGTAATAAATCTATGGTTATATACCACAATTGACTCTTTATATATACACCCATCCATCTGAGTGCCCTCCATCTCTCGATTATATATATTATAGGTATATCACACCCCTGCCTCAATCATATTATATCACACCCCTGCCTCATTCAGATTTTTTTGGGGGGCAACTGGTATATCACACCAGTTGCAATTAGTTGTTAAAATGGCGTTTGTCCCTCTGTATAGCTGCGGTATCTCAACAGAACCACACGCAAATGCTGCACAATACAAATGCACTATATAAAAATTATATTATAGGTATATCACATCCCTGCCTCAATCAGATTTTTTGGGGACAATTGGTATAGCACACCAGTTGCAATTAGTTGTTTCAATAGCGTGGTCCCTCTATATAGCTGCGGTATTGCAGCAGAACCGCACACAACTGCTGCACAATACAAATGCCCCATAATATACTTTCTATGTTAGAAAGTATATTATAAGTATATTACACCCCTCAGTATGTCACACCTATCGATAGCACACCTATACCAGTCCTTAAAAGGACTTTTGCGGCTCTATTAGCTTGCCTTTGGTGTCTCTATACTCTCTAACAGTCTGTCCCTGCTCCACACAGCAACCTCTCCCTACACTGGCAAAAAAACTGAATTTAAAATGCCAGCCAGATCGGGTTTATTTATAGTGTAGGGGGTGTGTCCATCTGCTGAAACGTCTCAATTGGCTGTCCTGTCCCACCTGATGGACGTGTCTTGGGTCAAAGTTCTGCACAATGCAAAGAATATGGCACTGCAAGGCCATCTCTATTTGTATACGGTGAGGGACTTTTAATTTCATATCTGCCTTTAAATTACAGAAAAAACACTTGCAATTTTACTAGTACCATTTAATAATCTATGTACCAAAACTCATGGCTTTTCATTTATAATCCTCATAATAAAATGTCTAAAAAAATGAAAGAGAATCAAACAATAGACTTGTGCCGCATCAACCGAGAGTCAGAATGTGTGCAGTAGTACAAACACCAGTACTGCAGCACCAGCGATCTAGCTAATAGTAGTAGTGTTAGTTTCTGATCAGTGCCACATTATTATTGAGGACAAAGAGGATGAGATTGTGGATTGGATGGTCCACTCCTCCTCTTAGCCACAGCAGGATGATATGGATGTTACTTGTGAGTCTGACACTGTGTCTTGCTCCTTCTCTTTGTGGCCCTAGAAGAGCCTTTTAAGTTGTATCATCTCTGTCTTCCCTTTCCCTAGCCATCTGAATCATGGCATGCATGGCAAATCTCAGCCTACAAAGTTTAAATAGTTAATTTCTAGCTATAAATATAAATACATGCACATCCATTGTAGTCGTGACCCATTGTCTTTTTCAATCTGTCTGAAGAACAGATAAAGATTTTCACCGGAGCATTATGAAGAATAAACCTTTATTTAGACAAGAAAAATCAATATAAACAAGAGTGGTGGATAATATGCATAATTATAGCAAAGGTGAGATGTCTGTGAGTTAATGTTTTCATATAATTATTCTTATTAAAAATAAGTATCTGAATAAATACTAGGTATAATACATGGCAAACAAAATACACATATTAGGAAGCACTTAGTAAACACGTATTTACAAGTTAAGAGTACTCAGGGGTTAAGTCAATAGAATGCATTATCTATTAACAAGAGTGCTTCAGAAAAGCTGAAAAGGAAAAATACATAAGTGCACACCACTCGAAACTAAATTGCTGACTACTTACACAAGTGTAATGCAATTAAGCAACTAGCTATAAGCTTTAGAAAATGGTCAAATTTACTTTAAATATACACACTTTTGGAATTTTTCGAGAGCTCTTAGTTAAAGTGTTCTCATAAAACATATTTAAGGAGGAAAGTCTTTCCCGGAATGGTGAAAGTAAAGTAAAAAAAAAAAAAAAAAAACAATTAGAAGGTGAACTTGTCTCCCCAGCCAAAGTAGAGAGGGCTTATTTAAGAAGTGGGAAAATGTTTCCTTTTTATTTTTTAGCACCTTAATTATATTAAATGTCCATTCAAATGGTCGTTGTGGGCTGTGGACCAACAATGAAATCATGTGGTTAAAAGAAACATAATATTGGGAACTTGTTGTTTTACTATGTTACATTAAGGCCTCATGCACACGGCTGTTTTTTTTTTGCGGTCCGCAAAAACGGTTTCCGTTGTACCTTGATCCGTGTCCGTTTTTTCATCCGTGTGTCTTCCTTGATTTTTGGAGGATTCACGGACATGAAAAGTGAAGAAAAAAAACGAAGTCAAGTTTGCATTGAAAATGATAGGAAAAACGGACACAGATCACGGAAACAGAACACGGACGCGGATGACTATCTTGTGTGCATCCGTGATTTTTCACGGACCCATTGACTTGAATGGGTCTGTGAACCGTTGTCCGTGAAAAAAATAGGAAAGGTCATATTTTTTTTCACGGACTGGAAAAACGGATCATGGACGCGGAAGCCAAACGGTGCATTTTCCGATTTTTCCACTGACCCATTGAAAGTCAATGGGTCCGCGAAAAAAAAACGGACAACGGAACAACGGCCGCGGATGCACACAACAGTCGTGTGCATGAGGCCTAAAGGGGTTGTCTGAGTGTTTTAAACTGAGGAACTATCCACAGGATGGGTCAACAGCATTTGATTGGTGGGGGTCTGACTTCCTTAACCTCCATGATCAGCTATTTGAAGAGGCTACGGCTTCTTCCTAGGCCAGTGATATCATGTTCATCAGTCACATAGCTTAAGTGTTACTCAGGCACAATTAAGTGAAAGGGACTGAGCTGTGATACCAAGCATAGTCACTGTTCAATCTATGGCGTTGTGCTTGGTAAGCTGCAAGGTGGCTATGACACCTACTGGAGGCCTCTTCAGAAAGCTGATCTGTCTGGATGCCAGGAGTCAGACTCTCACTGATCACATACTGATGACATATCATCAGGGTAGGTCATCGGTATAAAGCACTCAAAAATTCCTTTAATTAAGGACTCATGCACATGGCCATTGTTTTGGTCCGCATCCGAGCTGCGGTTTTGGCAGCTCCGATGGGGATCCATTCACTTCAATGGGGCCGCAAAATATGCGGACAGCACTCCGTGTGCTGTCCGCATCTGTTGCTCTGTTCCGTGGTCCGCCAAAAAAATATAACCTGTCCTATTCTTGTCCGCGTTTTGCGGACAAGAATAGTCAGTTATATTAAAGGCTGTCCCTGCCGTTCTGCAAATTGCGGAACGCAGACGGACGCCGTCCGTGTTTTGCGGATCCGCAATTTGCGGACTGCAAAACAAACAACGGTCGTGTGCATGTAGTCTAATATATTGAGATATATAGATAGACAAGATGGATAGACAGAGAGATTAAATAGATAGATAGATAGACAGAAGCACAAGTCAAGATGATTTGTGCGCAATCCCTCTAGGCTGTAGGTTCTTGAGCCAATGTCTACTTCGCATCTACACATATCTTATTGCTGAAGAAAGGCCTCATTGTGCTGGGCTGAAACATTGCGGTTGGGGTGAATAAAGCGGTCCACATTTCTTCACCAGAACTGAAGTATGGCCTCATCTTTTCCTATTTATTTTTTTTTTTTAAGATAGATAGATCAGAATTTGCAGTTGATGAATGCACATTCTGCAAATTCATGTTAAAAGTGCCCCATTACGTAATATAACATTTAGACTCTGGTCTTCATAAAGGCCCATAGTTGGCGGTGGATCGATCAGAGTTATGAAGAGGCGCCGGCCTCTCCATAACTTTGGCGCATCCAGCGCCAGTTCTAAATCTAAGACAGCTTCCGAGTTGTCTTACATTTAGGCAATTTTTTACACCTAAAACAGGCGTAGAAAATGGTGAATGAGACGGACCTGCCGGCCAACCTTTTCCCCGCCGAACCACGCCCATAATTTTAGACCTGGCATGAGTAGGGAAAAGTCACAGATAGCAAAGCAACAGCCTGAAATACGCCTAATTTAATTTTCAGATTGATAAATTATCCCCCCTATTTTGACCTTGTGGCTTCATAGTCCATAAATCTCCAAGAATTATTAGTTCATCCCTTTCCCTTCTCAGTATACCATACATTTGCATTCTTTCTATTATTTAGACCCCAATATATCCATCTTGAAGTGAGCAGGCCTGCTGGACATATAAACCTTGTGTCGTTTTACATCACTGGTTTATCTTTACACATTTTGGAAAGAGAAACCTTCAGTGAGATTGTGCTTGGAACCTGTGATCAATACACCAATTATCTTTTCATTATCTGTTGACATCTAGAAGCAAGGGAAAAGCTACCAGCCCTTTCAATCCATGGATTAAGGCAACAGACATATCTAAATGAAATACAGCACTTTGAGATTTATTTTTGTTTTAGGGTTACCTGAGGGCAGAGGAGAAGGCTCAGTGACATATCAAAGAAAGAGACATTACTACATTCAGGTTGAAATGTGGAGACAGTTGTAGAATTCTATACCTTTATTACCTATTGATAGAAGGTTATAAAAGAACATTTATTTTGTCATGTACTGTACATTTTGCAATGACTTTTTGCATTAATGGGACATTTGACTTTGACAATAATGTGGTCATAGCTTATGATAAACAAAACAAAAGGTATTTCCTTGGAGACTCTACGAGAGATCAAATTTGCAGATAATGCAGTCATTTCATATCGCATGTGTTGCTTACAGTTTGAATCTAGTAAAGGAGCATGGACGTTAAAGAGAATTTATATTGCTGTTAATAGTATTATTGTTAGTGTTAGAGTTATTGGTTTGGACAGTAGCTTTCCAACTCATATTCTCTGTATTTTAGCTAAACATCTATTACCATGTACAGCAAAGCATGTAGAACCTTTAACTATGCCACATAAAGTGTGCAATTACACACACACACACACATAGCTGTTGCCTTCAGGAAAATTAATGTTCTGTGCAAAGCAGAAAGCCTAACTGTCTATGAGTAAAGACTGGTGATTGATACTTTCAGGTGCTAAACAATAGGATAAAGGGACACAATACTTAATTGTTACCAGGCTGCTGTAGAATTTATATTTCATTATATACCGTATTAATTACTTGATTGTCTCTACATTTCTAAAATATAGGGGGGTCAAGTTTTTTTTTTTTTGTCAGTTTTAAGTCTAGCTTTGCTTTATGTGCCTGCACCAAATGTATGAACTGGTGCACCTTAATAATACAGGGTGGGCCATTTATATGGATACACCTTAATAAAATGGGAATGGTTGGTGATATTAACTTCCTGTTTGTGGCACATTAGTATATGTGAGGGGGGAAACTTTTCAAGATGGGTGGTGACCATGGCGGCCATTTTAAAGTTGGCCATTTTGAATCCAACTTTTGTTTTTTTCAATAGGAAGAGGGTCATGTGACACATCAAACTTATTGAGAGTTTCACAATAAAAACAATGGTGTGCTTGGTTTTAACGTAAATTTATTCTTTCATGAGTTATTTACAAGTTTCTGACCACTTATAAAATGTGTTCAATGTGCTGGATTGTCAATGCAACCCTCTTCTCCCACTCTTCACACACTGATAGCAACACCGCAGGAGGAATGCTAGCACAGGCTTCCAGTATCCGTAGTTTCAGGTGCTGCACATCTCGTATCTTCACAGCATAGACAATTGCCTTCAGATGACCCCAAAGATAAAAGTCTAAAGGGGTCAGATCGGGAGACCTTGGGGGCCATTCAACTGGCCCACAATGACCAATCCACTTTCCAGGAAACTGTTCATCTAGGAATGCTCGGACCTGACACCCATAATGTGGTGGTGCACCATCTTGCTGGAAAAACTCAGGGAACGTGCCAGCTTCAGTGCATAAAGAGGGAAACACATCATCATGTAGCAATTTCGCATATCCAGTGGCCTTGAGTTTTCCATTGATGAAGAATGGCCCAACTATCTTTGTACCCCATATACCACTCCATACCATCAATTCTTTTGTTCCTACAGTCTTGGAGGGATCTATCCAATGTGGGTTAGTGTCCTACCAATAGCGGTGGTTTTGTTTGTTAACTTCACCATTCACATAAAAGTTTGCCTCATCACTGAACAAAATCTTCTGCGTAAACTGAGGGTCCTGTTCCAATTTTTGTTTTGCCCATTCTGCAAATTCAGTGCGCCAATCTGGGTCATCCTCGTTGAGATGCTGCAGTAGCTGGAGTTTGTAAGGGTGCCATTTGTGAGTAGCTAATATCCGCCGAAGGGATGTTCGACTAATGCCACTCTCCAGTGACATGCAGCGAGTGCTACGTTGTGGGCTCTTGTTGAATGAAGCTAGGACAGCCACTGATGTTTCTTCATTAGAGACAGATTTCATGCGTCCACATTTTGGCAAATCCAACACTGAACCAGTTTCACGAAACTTAGCAAGCAGTTTGCTAACTGTAGCATGGGAGATGGGTGGTCTCGTAGGGTGTCTTGCATTGAAATCTGCTGCAATGACCCGGTTACTGCGTTCACTAGACATCAACACAATTTCTATCCGCTCCTCACGTGTTAACCTCGGCGACATGTCAATGGCTGTAAACAAAGAGAAACTTGTAAATAACTCATGAAAGAATAAAGTTACATTAAAACCAAGCACACCATTGTTTCTCGTGTGAAATTCCCAATAAGTTTTATGTGTCACATGACCCTCTTCCTATTGAAAAAACAAAAGTTGGATTCAAAATGGCCGACTTCAAAATGGCCACCATGGTCACCACCCATCTTGAAAAGTTTCCCCCCTCACTAATGTGCTACAAACAGGAAGATAATATCACCAACCATTCCCATTTTATTAAGGTGTATCCATATAAATGGCCCACCCTGTATATCTGGCAGGAGTGCAATGTGCTTTACACCTTTAGGTGAAAAAGTAGACCAGGGGGTTACCTGGCATAACCCATAAACTCATAAATGAGTCATAATCCAGGTCTAATCTCTTTTAGCTCTTAAATATAGACCATTCTGAAAACCATACCACAGTTGCCATGACTTTCAACTTTTTTACGCCACAAAACGGACATATCTGATTTCATAAATGACCCCCATAATCTGTAAAGATTGTTCTTCAAAATTTCAGTATACAGTGATTCAACTTATTGACAGCTTGTGTATTATATTGGTTTGACTATATAGTTATTCAGCCTTACAACACACAATAAGATTTTATTAAAAATAGGCTTTCTTATGTCAGTCTTAATAAAAAAAAAAATGCTGGCAAGACAAAATTATTATGAGGTGTAACTTGGAAGATTCATACAGTAGAAAGTGAAATCTATGCCAGCAAAAAAGCTGGTGTTGATTCCAGGTGTAATATATGTCAGTTTTCTGGAGTATATGTTGTTAAATCTGTCAGGCCGTGGAGATCCAACTTTTGACCTGCCTTCTCTACACAGCCCCATTTGGACAAACCATGTCCAATTGGCCGAAATCCCATGCACAGTGACGTATGATGTCATCATGTCGGCCGTCATGATATCACCATGGGCCGTGCAAGATTTTTTTTTAATTTGGCACTCTGTTATTTATATAAGGTGCCGCGATAATGTATGAACGCGGCATCTCCCTCTCATTGCACCCACTATTTACAAAGAAATGTGCTTCATGACAAAGTATTCATCACAAAGCAAATTTATTAGTAAAATTCTCTGTCACAACCGAATCGAACTTTTCAATAATTCACTCATCACAACTATGCACAAAACCTTAGCATTGTCCAGAC
This sequence comes from Bufo bufo, assembly GCF_905171765.1. Lineage (NCBI taxonomy): Eukaryota > Metazoa > Chordata > Amphibia > Anura > Bufonidae > Bufo > Bufo bufo. Next base: position 75,912,974 of record NC_053395.1, on the reverse strand, counting down.
TAGCGATAAAAAGATTTAACAATACAGAGGATGGATTGAATACAAAATCTTGCCTGCGTCCTCAACATAGTTATCTACATAACAAGTCCCACAATTTTCTCATAAAAAGACTGACAGCAAATTTGTAAGCTACTTCTATCTAAGTGCCCCAGGTCAGAGTCCCTTAACACTACAATCCTCACTAGAGTTATCTCAGTATTATTCTTTCCTAGCTGAATCTGCCAACATAAATTAATAGGACTGTAATTTATCTTCTAGGTGTCAGAAGAACATCAATAAATACCTTTCTCTGACAAGCTTCTGTGTTTGATCAGTTAGTTCTTTTTCTAAACTTCATTGAGGGCTGTTTGTATATTGACCTAGCTGTAAGGAATTTGCATGGTTTTGCATAGAAGTCAGCATTGACATCACATTAGCTAATTAAAATGCACTGACCATATTATGAAAAAGAGGAAACAAACAATTGACCAATCACTTTAACAGATCCAAGCAAATACAAACTGCAATATCCAAATGAGGTGGTCACCAGTGACAGATTTTTTCCATTTGTAGGTTACTTTTTCTTAAGGCAAAGCCATAGACTTCAGATTGCTGTCAGCCAGTGTTTGCTCATCTGAAAGATATGTCTCCTAACCCCTCAATACACTCGATACAATCCTTCTGGAGGAAAATATTCACCACAAGAACAAAATAATGAGACATGTTAATATTTTAATTGCTCAAACCTTCTCTTTCCCTAAGTCTGCTAGAGGTAAAATCAAAAGGCCCTCCAAAATCAGTAGGGTTTGGTCAAAATTAATCTACCACTTAGAACTAAGCTTCAGACTCAATAGACGTATTGGGGCACATTTATTAAGACCAATGTTTTGGTTCAGCCAAAGTTATGAAGAGGCGCAGGCCTCTCCATGACTTTGATGGTTCCACTGGCACTTCTAAATGTAAGCTAGCTTCCTTGCTGTCTTACATTTAGACCATTTTCTACATCTAAACCATGGGTAGAAAATGGTAATGATAATATATATCCATAATATTATCACTGGTGATGATGCAACCTCAGGGATCTCCTCAATTACTAATCCTAAAGATCCTTTTGGCTTCTTCCCACACAGCAACTTTGAATGACCCCATAAGCGGGCAGCATCAAGAGAACAAATGGAAATATTGCCACAGTTGATTTCCCCTGCGCTGTTGGAGGATGTACTTAATTTACGAAGAGGCGCTCACCTTGTCATAAATTAAGAGCATCATCCAGCAGTCTGTTAGTGTAGAATGAAATCTTCCAACCATCAATTACACCATGCAATTGAGAGTGGTGGTAAAATGACATGTGTGCAAAAATTTTAATGCGTCTTTTTAATGACAGTTTTCTGCCATATAGGGATTATAACTTTTCCCTAAAGTTGCATTCCCCTTCACAGTGACACTCCTGTCCACCCACCATGGGATAAAACTTGAGGTTCCAGCAGCTGGATTTCCTTTGTTTATTATGTGGTACAATATATTGCCTTATGCCATTACTTCTCATGTTGGGGAACACCATTGGAGAACTGTATCATATTCCAATATATAGGCTATAGACATGTTACTTGGTGCTGCAACAAAAGACCCAAATGTACAAACCTAAAGGCTCCATTTTTATACAGTCACATGAAGTCATCTCCATCATATATGAACGTTCCTAGTCATGCACAAATATGAATTAGAATATGTGTTAGCAGTAATAAAAGAACATTACAAAAAATATTATATAGACCGCTATGCAAATATAAGTGGAATTCACATATACCAACAGCCACAATGACTTCTCAATATGACCTTAGATAAATCATTTCCAGTGTATCTGTACTCTTCAAGTGTTACAAATTACATTGTAAGCAGTCTGAGTACTCATTATTCCAGTGAGTACTGTTCTATTATCTGAAGTACCATGTTCAATGAGATTGCATTGTTTCAATAATTCCTTGCCAAGTCAGCAGCTTCTCTGCTGTCTGGAAATCTCTCTGTCAAAAGGTTAAAGAGCTGTAATCGATTAATAATAAAATCATTGCTTTCTCTAATTTGGAAAGATGTCTTTATGAGGAAAGGCTAGCATTCCTAGCCTGATACATGCCTGGAATAATACAAAATGTGCGCAAAATAAAAATCCATCTAAGAAGCCTATGATTATCCACTGCAGCAGTTACAAAATCAGATTCACGCCTGAAAATTCTCTTCATAGACATCAAGAGAGTCAAAAAAATGTATGGATCCTTATAAAAGATTTTTAAAACTCTCTCCCTGTATATGTTATAGCATCACTTTGCTAAAAGTTCAAAAGGGGCCTGAGAGAGCAACAATAACACAAGTTATAGTTACTCGATTTCCTGAGATTGGTCATTGATCCAGGGAGTCATTTTGATTGCCATATTTAGTGTTGGGAATATTTTTTTTTCCCAAAGTAAGGAAAGTTGGCGTTAAGTTGATGTTTTTTTTTTTCTATGCCTTCCTCTGGATCAACCTAGTAGTATAACTGAACTAAGTATATATATTTTTATATATATATATATATATATATATATATATTTTTTTTTTCTTCATAAACTATGTTACTATGTTAATGCCTTTGACCAAATGTCCCTAAGGCATGAGGAGACAATTCTACAGAATTTTACAGACGTCCTGGATGTTATTAACTAAGTGTTCCTTCCTATAACAGTAGCAATATTAATACTAATGTATACCATTGGAATGGCAAATATAGACCTTCCTGATATATAGGAGCAAATGTATAAATGTGATTTTGCCTAGACTTTGATGTAAAAGGCATCAAAATGTTTAGTATTTTTTGGCGCATAATGTCATGCCAGGTTTTAGACCTATTTATGAAGCAAATGCTCCATAAACAATGATCCACCTTGATCAGCTCACATTTTGATTTTCCAGCAAGAAAAGGGGGTGGCTTGGTACAAAATGTTCATGGTGTAATGTCAGACAAAAGTGTCTAGACATGCACTAAATATATCAGTGTGAGCGAGTTCTAAATTTGGTCAATCTTCATACTTCCTGTCTTAGTGTATGCCATCTACATTTTAGACAGGTTTGGTAAATCTGCGGCAGTGTTTATAATGACTTCAATAGGTAAGCGTCACTTTAATAATTTTGACACATTTATCTCCTGGCTAGACCTCATAGATCTTGAATTGCCACTGGATCAAAGAAAAACAATCCACTGTTTGAAGACGAAAAGTACTAAAACTTTATTTTGGCTCTTTTTGTCAACCATTTGTTTGCATTGGGCATATAATTTAGGCTGAGTTCACATTTGCGTTGTGAACTCCGGCACTGAAATCCGGTCACTGTATCCGGCGAAAATGTCGGCTTTCAGCTGGACAAAAAAATGCTACACGCAACATTTTTTGTCTGGCCGAAATTCAGCATATATGCCGGAAAATGGCCAATGGATCCCATTTCAGGGAATGGGGATCCGGTGGTGCACTGTGGTATCCAGCTATGCCTGATACAGTAAACTCAGGCAGTCTGTTCCAGAGTTCACAGCGCAGATTGGAACCCAGCCTTAGCTGGGCATACACATACAGTAAGATAACAGTTAACTGAACAATCATTAAGGTACCCGATCCTTTTCTCCCCCATCAGCCATCCGGTTTGGACTATATAGATCTATTGCGTATGGCAAGCTTTAAATGCGGTTGTTAGAGTTAGATAAAAACTCAGGGCTTAAATACAGAAAGAATCAATGCCTCTTTTATCCCCAGATTTGCCCACTGCTATGCTCTGCTGTTTTCTTGGCTGCAGCAGTGACAATCCATATGCATAGGTCACCACTGCAGGCAATCACTTGTCTCAACCATGACATACTGTACCATGTACTGTTGAGGCCAGTGATTGGCTGTAGCAGTGACCTGTGTGCACTAAACTTTACTGTGGCAGCCATTAAGATGGCATCAGTGGTGTTGAGGTCCGTAGTTCAGCGCTGGAAGTGGTAGAGGAGAGTATTTTTTATTTTACCACATTTACAGGGGCTGCTTGAGCTTTTGTTTTACTTTTATTGATTAATTGCTATATTATACATCAGATAATTTGTAATAGTAAAATTGTGGATGTTTTATTAAAGAAATCAGGATTTACCCTTCAGCAGGGTTAACTTTTTTTTATTTAAAACTAAGTACACAATCCAAGAACCTAGACAATATTCTGTTTCCTACCAATGTTTTAGGAAAGACAATAACCATTAAAATTAATAATGCTGAATTATTAATGGATGGTATTAGTAGCAATGTCTGACTTTCCTGTTCCACATTTACATGGCCTAAATCTGTCAGCAAGCATGGATCTAAACATTTTTCAAAGTATTGAACTCCTAACCATGCACAACTTTAATGGTGCACTAAATATATGTATTTTTCCAGGAAGATTTGTATAACACAGTAAATGGTGGCTATAACAAATGGATTAGTTCCTTATAGAGAAGCATCTGCTTTTCTATATTCTGAATTCTTCATATTGCTTCTTATTATTTTTTCACATCACTGTAGATTAACTATAGAATAAGATAGAAGAGAAAGATGCAAATAGTTGCTGGCATACAGAGCTGAGTAGGTTCAATAGACTCAAATATTCACCAATATTTTCTCAGTAGCTGGCCATACACATTAGAAAAACGTCAGCCAAACCTGCTGATTTGTTCGGGACTGGTCGACAATCTAAAATACATTGGGACCACAATTAACTACCCTAAGGGCAGCTATCAGAAATTAAAGGGTGTATGTCACTTCCAAAATCAGTCGTAAAATAAGCATACCCTCATGTATGGTAGAGGCTTCGAAACATTACCTCTAAAGCTAAAAAAGCATTCTTTTATTTCTATACAAATTTGTTTTCCGAATTTCATGGGTGGGGGAACTCCTTTTAGTGCACCCGGCATCCTCTGTGTTATCATTGCTGGGTCTGAAATTTCAAGAGTTGTTAATCATATAAGGAAGGAGGCTGTGGGCAGCATTATTGACAGAGCAATGGTAAACCTATCGAAGCGGCTCACTGAAAACTTTATTTGTATAAAATAAGCATTTGTCAGGATTAGGCTACTTTCCCACTTGCGTTCAGAGCGGGTCCGTCTGGTATCTGCACAGACGGATCCGCTCCTATAATGCAAACGCTTAGATCCGTTCAGAACAGATCCGTTTGCATTACCATGAACAAAAAAAAAAATATTTAGTTTTTTGTTCATGATAATGCAAACGGATCCGTTTTGACTTTACATTGAAAGTCAATGGGGGACGGATCCGTTTGAAAATTGAGCCATATTGTGTCAACTTCAAACGGATCCGTCCCCATTGACTTACATTGTAAGTCTGGACAGATCCGTTTGCCTCCGCATGGCCAGGTGTCCGTCTGCTGAGCGGAGCGGAGGACAAACGGTGCCAGACTGATGCATTCTGAGCGGATCCGCTGGACGGAGCTCACAAGCGGAGCCCCGAACGCTAGTGTGAAAGTAGCCTAAGAGGACCAGATTTTCAGGAGAACCTACCTTTCATGGCAGCATGCTTGCTTTGAAACTAATTTTGGAGGTGACAGACTCGCTTTAGTGATCAAGTCTGGAAATGTCTTTCTCCCTCACCACGTTCAAACTATACCTTAGGTACCGTAGGTACATCAATACAGACATTTTTTTGCCATATGCATGATCTCTTATATTGGAAGCAAAAATGTATAAGACTGGACATGCATATGATTATCAGTTGACAGCTATCTCTCCTGACCTCCCACCATACACATGCCAGCTTTGCCTGACCAAGAGTCTATGTTTTTGAAAGGAGAAAGAGTAGAAAACTACTGCTAGACTCCCCCATGTGAGGCTTCTAGATCTGAGAGCAAACAGATTGGGCATTCATTGGTTGAATTATAGCAGTTTGTATACTGAGGTTGACTGGCCACTATTTTGATAAGTTTGATCAGTATTTGGATTGAAATAACTAGCAAATTAATCAATTACAAAAATACTGTATATCAATACAGAAATATGTATTTAATAACAGTTAAGGGTGCATTCAGACGACTGTGGGTCATGTGCACCCCGCATCACAGTGCAGACCCATTAACTTTAATGGGCGCACGATCCGCAAGATGGTGCGAAGTATAGGACATGTTCTATCTTCTGTGGCAATGATTTGCACCGAGATACAGGGTGCACACAGTCAGTACCCATGTTTTGCGGAGCTGCAGTTTGCAGTCCACAACACAGGCGTAGCAGTCCCATGGTTGTGTGGCCTAATAAACAAGCACTTTTTCATTTCATTACTTTTAAATTGGGGTCAGTGGAACAAAAAAGAATCAACAGCTAATTCAAGTAACAATGCTGTGTGAAAAATGTCCCCAACCATTAAAAGAAAAAGAAAAAATGAAAAAAGTTACCTAAGTAAGCATAGCCAAAGTGTATATTTTTCTGAATATATTGTCTTTTATTCCTGTTAAAAAAATCTATGTAGTCCTAGATCAATGCAGATGCTCTGAGGACTCGCTCTAACCAGCTTCCTCTAATTAAGTGCTCTGTAGTGCGTCTCCTATTTATCATATAAACAGGTACTGCAGGGGTCTTCCACAATGCAGGCTCCATCACAGTTATTTATAAAAATGCCTCATTTGTTAGACCTATTGCTGTACATTTGGGGGGATTTGTTTCCAATACATTCTGTCATGGCTTCTTCTACCTATCGGGGCATCTTTCATTTAACATTTTATCTGACATGAGAATAACGTCCCTAAGGACATAAACTGAAGCAATTACTCACTGTATCCTAACAGCAAAACAATCTTCTCGTGGGGGCATGAGTTGGGAGGGTTATTTTTTAATAATCTAAATGTTCCTATGTTCCGTCATGGCAGCATAGCGCATCATCATACCGTATCTAAAGACACAATGAGTAACCTAGTATTTAGATCAATCAAAATTGCCTGACTATCTTGATAAATTTAGTCTTGAGAAAGTGGCTTTATATTTAATAATGGCTAAATAAATCCTCTGTATTTTATTACTTCCACATTTTATGCAAATGTTATAACTAAGCCCCACGTCCTAAACCCAATGTGATGACATCATACTGTATATTATATCGATAGTTTACATGCAATTGTATCTATACCTATTTATCCCATATGTTGCTATAGTGTTTTTATGTGAATTTTATACTACTTTTAAGTTTCATGCAATTTTCTGTATTCATCTGATTTTAGATGTTGACACAAACATTTTTGTCGCTCAATAAATGCCATATATATATATATATATATATATATATATATATTTAAAGCCCCTTTTTCAGTGAATGGAACCAGCTCAAATTTACCCAACGCTACTTTATTTCATTTTTCAAGTAGGACAAGGTTAAAAATACCTCCTGGTATTTGGTAAATTTATGGTACCTGATCAGAGGAGACTCCATATGAGCAAAGATGGTACATGAAGGTCATGTGTCTACAATGCTGATTGGTTCAAGAGAATTGTCAATACAGGTGAAACTCGAAAAATTTGAATATCACGCAAAGTTCATTTATTTCAGTAATGCAAGTTAAAAGGTGAAGCTAACATATGAGATAGACTCATTACATGCAAATCGAGATATTTCAAGCCTTTATTAGTTATAATTCGGATGATTATGACTTACAGCTTATGGAACCCAAAAGTCACAATCTCTGGTACCCTTTGCTCAGGGGGTATGGATTAATTAGCTGACTAGAGTGTGACACTTTGAGCCTAGAATATTGAACCTTTTCACAATATTCTAATATTAAGTTGCATTGGTGAAATAAAAAACTTTTGCATGATATTAAAAAATTTAGAGTTTCACCTGTAGACTTCTATGTGTACCAGCTACATTAGGGGAAACAATACCCACAGTGGAAAATAAACTACCAAGTACTGAAGCCAAGTAGAGAACAGCAGGATACAGCCAGTTCCATGCAGTGGAAAAGTGTCTTATGAAACATTGTTTTTAAGGGAGAGTAATGTGCCATAGTAAGAAACCACATCACAGCATGTAGCATTACTGCTGATTGATACCTTCGACCCATAATGAAATCTGTGCACTAAGCTCTAAGGGTTCAAATGTGATTGTGAGCATTGTAAAGCCTTTTACCATGCCAATGACCATGGCAAGACGAGTGCTGTTTTTGGAAACAAAGTAACTTTTTTCCTCATTGCAACGCTTTAATTTCTTTCTTTTAATTTCATTCTTTACCAATGTCTAAGATGGAATATGCCAACTTAACTTGGTGTCTGGTGCCATCATTAGAAACTCTCCATAATTATATGCACACAATAATATATCATGTAGCCAACTTCCTACTCTTCCACATTATTTCATGGAAAGAAATATTGGTAGGGCTATGACTGTGGTTAGGTTTAAGATATCACTAGAAATTCCTTACAGACATAGTTGTAGGATAACTAGGATACATTTTACCCTTCTCCTTATAAAAGCAAACATAGACAATTTTATGGATGACTGTAGACCAGAGTTTTTTTTACAGATTGTAAACTTCCATAAAATTCAACACAAAGTATATAGTGGTCGTGGAATTCTAAACCCTTTAGGAGAGGGGTTAATGCAGTAGATTGTTTTGCTCGTAATGAGCGCTTATCAATGATTGGAAGTCAATTGACACTTGTGATCGTTCTTTCAATCATTCAATCCACACCCTCCTCCCATAAAGTCCAGTATTTTCCAACAGCACACCCCTTTTTGCAAGATGTGCATCCAACAATTGTTAATTTTCGTGTGTACTCAAAGGAGGGAATCAATGACAAACAAGGTGATGGCAAGGAATGTTTACACTGAGCAATGGTTGGGAATGAACATGAACATTTTGTTCGGCAGAGCATCAACACCTTTCCTTTTATGTAGTATTGTAAGGAATTCTAGTATATAAAGGAAATGGCTGTACATGCAAAATTGTAATTCCAAGCCACAGCTGCACTTTAGGAATGACACTTGAATGAAATCTTGTAGAAGAATTAAAGAACTGTCAAATCCAATACAGCAAACAATAATTGAACAATTCCCAATTTGACTAATGGTATTCCTAATTGTTATTCCTCTTGTGCTTCTTTCCTGGCAGTCAGGCATATATCTACAGTATCTAGTCTGCAATTATTGTGTGCACCTTTATGTATCATATGGTGGTTATCATACTAGAGAAAAACCTAGATAGTATAAAATGAATTGCAGGGACATATTTAATCTCATCTGAAGAAGTAGTGTGAACATCCAGTAGCACATTGACCTTCACTATGAAGGTTTATAATCAAATTACTGTGTTTAATGCAATTTCCTTTATTCACATATGATCCTCACTTGTTTGCTTTTCCTTGCAATTAATATTGTTAACATGGATATAAAAATGTATTTTCATTCAATTATCATATAGTCAGGCAAATTGTTCATTCCGATCACATTCAATGTGAGATTGCGAAATACCGCAGTCCTATTTCCTGATATTAAACAAGCCTCGAGGAAACATGGGATTTGATGGCAGATAAAGCTTACTTTAATCATGTCACCCATTTCCTTATCTGCTCTAAAACATTGCTCTATTTGTGACATTGCTAATGTTCAAGTTGTGATATAGAGTGTGTTAAAGGGCCTACAGGGGTAAAGAATGATCAAAAGGCCAGTGTCTTAAGAGCAAGGTATGTGGAGGAGATGAGAAATAATTTACAAAAGCTGTTAAATTTTGAGTTCGATATGTGAGTCCATTTTTACGGGCCTGGCTGTCAGAAGGGTAAGGAGCATATGTGCGGGTAAGATAAGGGTGGGGCAAATCCTCTCTCTAGATTGTGTGGCTGGTAGTCAGTGTAGAGAAGGCTAGATGCTATTTCTACCTTATATAAGAGACAGAAGACATAAGTGATATAAAATGTACACACTAGAACCCATAAGACAACATAAATACTAAATAGTGACACTGGTGACAATTGCTCCCATATTAATATTGCCCATAGTAATTGTCATGGAGTATTATTAACCAGGCATCTTCTTTTCAACCTCTTTCTGTCTCTGCTTTGAAACATTAGTATTGCTTTATATTAACCACATATTAAGCCATTGCAACTATTATTTTACAGTTACTGCATAATGAAATTTTGACTAAGCCTTAGTTTACCTCCCAGGATGCAGCATTTTATGAGGGCTTGATTTTTGAAGGACAAGTTGATTGTACTAAAATTTCATACATAATATAATAAAAAGGTGGAAAGAAATTCCAAATGTGGTGGAAAATTGAGAAAAAAAAACATAATTTTGTCATAGTTTTATGGGTTTAGTTTTTAATGTGCTCCTTATGCAGTAAAACTGACCTGTTATCTTCTTTCCCTGGGTCAGCATGATTAAATGAAATGATACCACATTTATGTAGCTTTTTTCTTCTGTTTAATACTCAATAAAAATAGAAACCTTTTAAAAACTTCATCTATGAAGCTATGTGAAGGGTAAATTTTTACTAGGCAATCTTTATTAAAAATATAAAAATACACCTTTTTTAAGTCAGCTTGGGGGACTTGAACATGTTATCACCTGATCGCTTCTCCAATAGACTGCAATGATTTAACATTGCAGCCTATGGGAGCTTAATTATGCTCCTATGATGCCATGCCACACCCAGGGCTCTGTAGGAACTTAAATATTGCAGGTTAAGGAGCCTTCAGAAGGTATGATGTTGCCATAGCAACCAAACAGCTTCCTCGATCTGAGCGCAGGGGAGCGTTCAGGCCTTGGGAGTGAAGCACTCCCAGGATTTCACTGCTCAGATGTTGTGGTCACAATTGACCATTGCATCTAAGGGGTTAAAAGTCCATGATCAGAAATATTGCCAATCGCGGACTTTGCTTCTGGGTGTCTGCTGTGCTGTGCTGTCCGCTTAGCTTTGGAGTGGGCTCCTTCTTTAAAGTTACAACTTGCACTATACATGTATGGTGCAAGTTGTGAAGTGGTTAAATTTAATATTAACATTTTACCATGTGTAAGCCCGATATCCAACAGCCCTGACTTAGAAAAAGAGTTTCTGAAAGCTGTGATTTGGGGAATTATCTGCAGGTCTTCAGACTGATGAGCTGCTATAGCTACACTTGTGCTTGCTTATGGCTTGAAGCAAAATCATTGAGGCTCTTCTAGTTTTAGGCTCATTAATACAATTTATTGACCAAACCGAGATATACCGTATTTATCGGCGTATAACACGCACCCTTCATTTTAAGGGAAATTTCAGGGAAAAAAAATAAATTTCAAATTGTACTGCTATGGGGTGGGGGGATCTGTGGATGGAACTGTTATGGGGGGGATCTGTGGATGACACTGCTATATGTCATCCACAGATCCCCCTCATAACAGTGTCCATTTCAAATTGTACTGCTATGGGGTGGGGGGATCTGTGGATGGAACTGTTATGGGGGGGATCTGTGGATGACACTGCTATATGTCATCCACAGATCCCCCTCATAACAGTGTCCCCCAATACACCGGGCCCCGCCGCTCACCGAAGTATTTATAAACGTGAATCCTTATCCTGTTATTAGGCTGCCCTCTCCCATGTTCCCATGTCCCCCCTGTATCCCCACAGCACTTACGATTCACACGCTACCATAGCAGGCAGGGCGGACGGCACCAGTAACGTCACTCACTGACGTCGCGCGTCTGCTCCGCCTGCTTCATTCATAAAGGGGGCGGAGCAGGCGCTCGACGTCAGTGAGTGACGTTACTGCTGCCGTCCGCTCTGCCTGCTATTGAAGCTTAAGTAAGTGCTGTGGGGATACAGGGGAACATGGGAACATGGGAGAGCGCAGCTTAATAACAGGATAAGGATTCACGTTTATAAATACTTCGGTGAGCGGCGGGGCCCGGTGTAAGAGTACAGTGACTGCACCGGGCCCCGCCCCTAGTTCCGGACTCCAGCCCCTCCTCTCTCCCGGCTCATACAGCGCAGTGAATATCGGCGTATAACACGCATACATGATTTGCCCCCTATTTTCAGGGGGAAAAAGTGCGTGTTATACGCCGATAAATACGGTAAATCTTTCAGTTAAGGATGTATATATATATATATATATATATATATATATATATCTATCATGGGTGACCAAATATTTCTCCCCATGTGATGATGCAGATACAGATTCTGCTAATATACCTCTACATCATAATGATGATGCAAACAACTCTGCTAATATATCTCTGCCTCATAAGGACGATGCAAACCACTCCCCACAGGCCTAGCTTCTTATCAGCTAGTCAATACGACAGGATTTTAGAGGTTAAATGCAGCAATATATGACTGTTCAGTGGAATCAGGCTTTAAAGGGTCATGTCCAAGTGACTGGTTCCCTTTGAATATATCAGTGAGGATAAAATGTATAGAGTCTCTGAAGATCTTGGACTGGGATACATTTAAAGCAACACAGCTAATAGGAAATGAAGGTTTTTATTAAGAACTGTATTGTTAATGGATGGTGTGAACTGTACAATAAAAGCCAGGCACTAATGTGCTCACTGCCTAGTACAGTGTTTCTCCATTAACTGGAATGTATCAAGGTAATACTACAAGACTATGCCAATTTGAAACATGTGATGAATAAGACATGTCTACATGTCTTTGATGTCTATATATCTAGAAATTAGGACATGTCTTGGTGGGTTTGATAAGACACCCAAAAGGTAACACACATCTTCCCTTCATTTTTCATAAAAGGCTCATATGATACATGCAAAATACATGCAATTCTCTGCATTGAGCAGCCACAATAATACTAGACACTGAACTCTTGATCCTTATTATATCATATATCAAACCATAATATATTATGCCATCTTGATTCCTTTTTGGTGACACTTATATGTGTTTGCTGCCTGAATGTGTTGAACATCATACAGGGCAGGATTTGGGGGTGCCACTGAGGGCTCCATTTATTAGTTAAAAAAGTTGTTCTCATTAGTTCATTGGTTATAAAAACAGGATCCATCACATCGGAAAATGCTTTCAATATATGACTGTTGCCCAATATAACCAATCAGTGCTATCCCATGGAGGAAAGCAATTGACTAAGAGAGGTAAAAGGCACCCCAAATAAAGTCAGTCGAACCCAACAATTTCAGTGGGATCGTCTGAGTATCCTATGTGTATGCAGATGTATGGATGGGATAGGACATGTATAAAAATTTGGAGTATGTTTTATAAAAAAAATGCTATGGATTAGATGGGTAAAGGCAAAATGGGCAAAATAAATAATCATTCATCCCCTGATAACCATCATGCTAAGCTTCAGCGACTTCTAGCAATAGGGCACCAAGAGAAAATATCCCACCAACAGAAATGGAAGTGTATCATGAGATATTTACTATGGTAGGAATCATAAGAAATCATAAATATTTTTCCATAAAATAAATACTGGATTAATAAGAGTTAAGAGTCTTTCCCAAAAGACAACTCATAGCATAAGACATGTTCCCAGAACAAGACCAACAGGAAAACAGTGATCGAAGCTGAAGTCCTGTATGGTTGTAAAAGCAGCAATTCATTAAACAAACTCCATTAAAGTTAAAGGAGGGGAGAAGAACAAATGACACACAAGCACAATTCACATACAAGGTGCTTACTCATTGAGTTTAATGGAGTTTGTCTAATAAATTACAGCTTTTATGTGCACTGAAGACTCCGGTATTAGCTACTTCTTTTTTCCATTTAGGTGATAGGTCAATAATTGAGGAGCAATTTTGGTGAATTATTACTTGGTTTCTTCACTACAAATAATGCTCCTTTTAAAATTATTTTTTTCTTTCAGAAATTTCCATGTAATCTTTCATATTTCTAAAATATTGTATTAAACGTTCCTTATTTAAATAATCATAATCTTTTATGTAGTGGATCTCACTGATTATACTTTTTTGTGTGCGAGGGGGTGGATATTTCATTGTTGGTATATTTGAGGTCAGTTTTTAGATCGGAGTTGATATGCACGCTTGCACCAAATTTGTGAAATAATAATAATAAGGTTGGCACAAGTTTTATGTGGCTTATGCCTATATCAGTAAAAGTACACCTGGGGAATGCCTGGAGTGGAGATGCCACTTTTTTAAATTAGACTTAAAAAAAAATTCTAAAAGATAAATGATACATTAAAGTGATCTACAGTGCACAGCAAACTTGGCTTTTGAAAGTGATGCGAGTTGGTGCAGGAGGCCAAGAATCTTAAAATTCTGAACAACTAGAAACTTGTGCTAGCACATGCGGCAATTTTATGCCAAGTAAACTGAAGTAACACATTTGATAAATGTCCCCCTTTATATGATATAGATAGATCAGAAAACTAGCAAAGATAGCAAACATGCTCTATAGGAATTTCAAAAATAGCCAAGCAAGCACACTACATTATGTTTGGAAGTCCCATAGAAATGAATAGAAAGCACACAGCGCAAGCACACCCACTCCATTCACTTCTACGGGACTCCTGGAGATATTATTGGCATTCCCTTTAGAAATGAATGGAGGGTGGACACGCAAGTGCGGCTGCTCTCTGCTCACTTCGGGAGTCCTGTTTTGGAGATAGGTGTGGGTTCCAGAGGTTGGACCCGCACCAATCTGACAGTGGTGGTATACCTTAGCAATATCCCATGAATGTCTAAGATGAGACAACCCCTTTAAAGTAGCATTAATTAGTACACACAGGTTACCAACAGCAACAACAAGCAAAGGCCCATTACCAATAATGGACCACATAACCACCCCTCAGTTAGGGTCAACTTAATATGAACATATACACCTACGCGAAAAAGGCTGAGTCTACAGGGCCTTATATAGAAAATATATCTTTATTAAATAAAATAAAAAATGAAGCAAAGACAAACAATACATCAATGTGGTGTGGTATACACCTGAGAAAGACTCATAGTAGTAGGATTATCACAGGATAATGTAAATATATTCATCACAGGGAGGGGGAAACAAGTAACAGACATAAAGAATATATAAATAAACTTCCCTGACCCACAAAAAAAACCATAGGGAAATATCTAAGTGCTAGTGCATTATACTGGTAAAGAGTTCCACACCAAACATCCTGCATGAGAATAATTAAAGTAGCACCCTAACAAAAATGTCTATTCTCTGACCTGTTAGAAAGGCCAATGATGTAAGCTGTAGTGAAGGTAATCTTCTTACCAGTGACTGTATTTGTGAGTTATAACCTCCCTTCTGATCCTCAGCTGTGTCATGGGACCTAAACTCTGATTTCCAACTGACACAGGACTAGCATTTAGTTACTTCTCTATTCAATTCTATGAGACTGACATTGAAGCTCCCATAGGAACACTGGCTTCCTGTCCGCAGTTAAGATGCTGTGTTATTTGGATAGTCAAAGTGATGGTCATATGATACAGCTGAGGATCAGAAGGGAGGTTATAAATCATAAATACAGTCACTGGTAATAAATTCACCTTCACTATAGTTTACATCATGTACCTTTCTAACAGGTGAGAGAATTTTTTTTTGTGGGAGTGCTTTTTTAACTCTTTAATCATTGTCATTGGAATAATTCAATTTAAATGTATTCCATAGGATTTTTTCATAGAGAAAGCACAAATCCAACCATCACTGAGAGTCCAGTTTTCCTAATGCTCCGCAGTGTAACCTCTATTACAGCTGACTTTCCATAGGTTCTTTCGATGTACATTTCTCTCCAAGGCGATGCTGAAGGAATTGAGATTATGTTAGACTCTAGCCAATTGAATTAAATAAATTCAGACATAGGAATGAAAAAATTCCATAGTTTTGCAGTCTTGTAACCCATTTACTTCAGTGACAGTATAATTTTATCAACATCTCGCGCTTCGATCCATGCCGCCTTAACACGTCAGTATTTTTTACACACATTTGCTTGTGACAAAGAAAACCATTTATTGATCCAAACTGATTTTTTTTTTCTGTCGCAGCCTGATCTTTTCAGGAGAATTGCTGACCACGGCATAAAGCTAATTGCATTTTTTTCTCCATTTTGACAGACCCGGCCAAGTAACTCTTCACTGATCCATGTAACTGCTTTGTGCGCATTACAAAAAATATGCTACAGCATTGTTCTCAGTTTTGCCAACTTATACACACCTGTCCACCGCCTAGGCGAGAATGCATAAGTCATCGTTTCTTCCGGAAGCCAAACAGATGATTGAAATTATTTCTCACTACTAATTCCCCTTTTAGCAGGGATAAGCTGCTTTGTTCGGCTGTAAATGAAGCATTAGGGTATTAGCTGTCAAGGCAAAAGTATTGGGGAAGCTGAGATTTTATCAGCAGTTGTAACATTTTGGGCAATAAATAGTTTTGTTGGATTGAATACTAATCTCTTATGGGACAAAGAACCAAAGCTCATTAAGGTAAATGCTTAAAGCAGGCAAAAAAAAGGCAAAGGAATATTGCTTTTGCTATGGAAACAGAAAATGAGCTTCTACTACACACACACACTCGTAGACATTGCTGTATCCTGCCTGGGTCTAGCGGACGCTGCAGTAGTATATAATATAACTGTTATTACTGAAAAGCTGCAGACTAAATTTTATTACGGAATCCGCTGAGGAAAATGATAAACTAATTCAAAAATAATTAAATACTGTATGTGAATTGTGCATCTCAGTAAAGCGGCCGGATAGTTTCATTGGCTAAATGTGATAACTGTTTCTGGACAATGTATCTGAAAGAGCTGAATGTGCTATTTCCCTGGGACTGCAGTGCTTCTGCATTATGATAACTGGCTGAATTAAAGGGAAACACTGGTGCAGAATAATTATTTATATTTTTTTATATATGAAATTGACATAAAATTTTTAGCAATTTTTTAAACCATTTGAATACCTTCGGAAACTATATCTGTTGGGTGCTTGAGGATTAACAGTCTTTGTCCACATTTGCGTTTTAGCACCTCTGGGATCTGTCGTGTTTTCAGAAAAATACATCTGCATGCAGGAATTCATGCTGGAAAGCTGACAGTCCCATTATAGTGAATACAGATCCAGCTGGCCCCGGTGGTGTGCGGCTATGCTGGATATGGCAATTCTGGTTGGAACAGAGTACCAGAATACTAAAGCACAGATTTGGATGTAACTTTGACAGTGGAGTAAAGATAAATTGTTGACTGCTTTCAAAGGCAAGCATCAGACATTTTTAAAGCAGAATAGGAAGGATGATAATAAAAAAAACCTATGTGAAATTACTCAAAAAATTTAATTGTAAAGAAAGTACTCTTAAAGTATATTAAAACTTCTTAATCAATAATTGCTATGGGAGAAATCATTTTCACCATAGCTTCCCTTTAAAGGGGTTGTCTGTTAATAGAGGAGGAGTGGCTCCATAGAGTGTCTCTTACTCAGAGAACCCATTCATACATTACATGGACGGCCTATTCATTACAACATGGCCAAGTTCTTCTAACATTTGTTTGGCCAACAGCTATTCCTTCTGACCACTCCATATACATGCATGTTCATCTCATCTTGCATATGTTCTCAGTATCGAGAGGGAATGAGCCAATGCTAGACAGCTTTTGTTGAAATCCAACTGCTCAATCCCCCAAACATCTGAGGTGAGGAAGTGTTGGGACACCCCAACGGATGGTTGGCTGACTCATCTGATGTGTATGCCCACCTGAAAGAGAACCTGTCAGCTCCCTTATGCTAGCAGCAGGGTGTAGACATAGACACTGGTTTCAGTCACTCATGTTAACATAAAGTTCTTTTAGGGTAGGCTCACAATGGTGTTTGGTTTTCCAGGATTCTGATCTAGCAGAGCACCCGAATACCGGAAACTAACATTTCAATTTTTATTTAAAATCATTTCACTATGGGTTTTAAATCCATCTTGATCCATCAGTTCGTATCCTTTCTTGTATAAATCTGTTATTTTTCTGTGTCAAAGACCACTGTATGCAGTATTTTTTGGTCTGCCAAAAATACTGGATATTTACCCAAAATACCAAATCTGAGATACAGATGCAGCCGAGCTAAACTTGATGGTTAACATGTAAAGTAAAAAATGGCACAAAAAGGTTAATTAATTCTTTCAAGGTGTTTCAATGGGTTTTGTCACAAGTTGGCACAAGAAAACACGGTGACCTGTTATCAGAGTTATCAGAGTCAATTTTAGCTTGGCTACATCTGTAAGTCCAATGATATGCATGCTGCCCCTGGCTCCCTCTGGCTGCTGACTTGTCCTGGGGGCAGAATGCATATCATCCATAGGGAGATGCCCGGTTCCCATTAACAATATAAAGTTTGATATCCCAAGTGGCGGCACTGCAGGGGAATTGTACATTCGCTACCAGTTTCCCTTTCAGGTTCCAGCTGATTGCTGGAGAGCCCTTATAGTCAAACAGATAGATAGATATGATTGCATCTGCTCATGTTCCTTCCATCATTGACAGTTTAATTGGAAGCAATTTAATGTTGCATAGAGAAGATAATACCCACATATATAATTAACATCATCACCATTTACCAAACAGAAGCATATACCGCGCGGGTACAGGAAATGTTCCATGGATTCATTACTTATTATAGACACACACACGGTACTTTCTGCTGACACTGGAAATCTTCTTTATTCTCTTTCAGTCACATGTTGCTGTTGGTTAGAAGACAACCGGAACAAAGAGCATGTGATTTTACCTTCTATATAAATTCAAATGCTATTATGTTGAGGAGCTTTTGCAGACTTGCAGTCTTCTGGATGACAGAGAGACTAGGAAAATCCATCAGCAAAGGCACACAATGGATAAGCAACATTCCTCAAATAATCCAGTCAATTAAAAATTGATTTTTGTTCTAGGCAGCACGGCGGTAATGTAGTGGGAAGCGGGTATATGCATTACCAACAGAGCGCACATCAGTTAAGTGATATTTAGGTGATCTTCTATCATGGGAGAAAGCAGTGCAGTTGATGATCTTTGCTGCTGAAGAAGCTAAATTGAAGTGTCAGATACTAGAATTGCATTTTATTTCTAATATGTTGCCCTGCCAGCATGGTGGAAGCTATGTGTAGTCCGTGAATACAAAGGGACAAAAGTGTTAAATCTAGCAGAAGCCTATTGCTTTAGGAAAGATTACACTTAAAACACGGCTTTTAAAGCTTTCAGTGATAAAAAATAGTTTAAATACACCAGGAGGTCACCAGCAGTTTTTGCTGAGAGGCGATGTGACCTCGTAGAAAATAAATATACGTACATGCATTTCCATGTTTTGTAGCATTGCCTCAAATCATTGCTCCTAACCTAGTATGAATCATGACAATGAGGCTCAGAGAGAAGACTTCCATTCTGTTATCTCACTGTACGGGTCTCACTAGTGGTTAATACTATGAGAATACAGAACATAGGAAACCTTCAAGGATAGATTTCAAATTAGACGTTCATATTTAATTATCATATATAGAGATGAGCAACGTTTTAAAAAATTCCTTTTGGCTGCTTCGCCAAACTTTGATTAGTTATTTTATGCACTTATATAGCGCTACTATATTCCGCAGCACTTTACAGACATTGGCTTCCGGCTGTCCCCAATGGGGCTCACAATCTAAGTTCGCTATCAGTATTTTTTTGGAGTGTGGGAGGAAACCGGAGTACCCGGAGGAAACTCATGCAAACATGGGGAGAACATACAAACTCCATGCAGATGTTGTCCTTGGTCGTATACAAACCTATGAACCCAGGGCTGCAAGGCACCAGTGCTAACCACTGAGCTACCGTGCTGTTATAAATTACTTTGTAACGAATCGCATTCCATAGTATGGAGCAGGCTCAAAGACGGGGAACGGCAATCGCACAACCCACACCCTTCATTTAACCCCTCAGATGCCACGTTCAACACTGATCGTAGCATCTGAGAGTCACATTCAGCCTATCAGGGGGTTAATCAGGGGTTAATTTAAAAAAATATAGTCACTCATCCATGTGATCACAGAGAGGCCATCACGGCCATCTTCATTGAAGAAAATGTGCCAATTCTCACGTGCACTGATGTGTGACATCACCATGTCTTCACAGTGGGAGGGCGTGGTGACATCATCACAGAGTCCATAAGGCTCTGTACAATGGAGCCATAGACCATCAATGTGCCACCATATGGTGTCTCTATACATCTCAGTATGCTGAATTGCTTCTAGGGGCAAATAATTTCCCTAACATGGCATCGATAGACGGACTCCAATTTCATACAGAGGCGTGAGGAGCAATAGTATAGCCCCACAGACTGGTTTGGATACCACACAGCGGCCACACAAGATGCTGAGAACAGTAGATTATTCAGCAAACCAGTCAAAGAGCACTCCATCATTTTGGAGTGGCTGATCCCTAGTATTATTATTAGAACCTGCAATAAACTGGACATTTCCTTTAACAAAGAATTATTAGAATAGATTCGCAAATTCATAATTTACTCAGTGTCCATCTGAAACCACTGGATCCATCTAGTACTATATACATTTACAGTAGAGGTAGATCGTAACTAGTGTTGATCACGAATATTCGAATTGCGAATTTTAATCGCGAATATCGGCACTTTGAGAATTCGCGAATATTTAGAATATTCCAAAATATATTCGTAATCGCGAATATTAGATTTAAAAAAAAAAATACCAGTTCATGCGAATTTTTATGCGAAAATGTTTATGCGAATTTTAGCTCTTAAGAAAATAATGCCTGGAGATCACGAATTTGAGAATATATGGCGAATATTCGCCCAAATATTTGCGAAATATATTGCAAATTCGAATATTGCCCCTGCCACTCATCACTAATCGTAACACCCATGGGGACAGCTTTGTACATTGAGGCTATAAGCAGGTCTGATAGGTACTGATGTAGCAGGGCAGAGTCTGTCAATGTCATTTTCGGGTATATAACTTGGCCACATCTGTATTCCTTCCAGCACAATAAAAATAAATTAGCAATTGAAGAACTTTGACTGACTTTTTATAGATATTCTCAGTCCAATAATGGCTTTGAATCTCTTCTTCATGTCTGCACGGCTGGACATCATTATTCTAGCTCTGCAGAATGCCCACCGCACAATCATTACAATAACTCCTACTGTCAATTTATATGAGATAAATAAAGATTCAAGCCATTACCTGACCCTGTTATGTACTAACATCCAAATAATTCCTCAAATTCTCTACACAAATAAAGTGAATGTGCTCTCGTGGATAATGGCATGTACAATAATGCCACAGCCCCATCTCCTTTCATGAGAGTCTAATGCATTGTTAATCGCAGCATCTGGTATATTAACCGTAATGTACTAACAAATGCCAACAGGTGCAGTATCATCTTCTAAATCTATAGAAGCCGGTTATGTTTTCAGCTGTACTGTCTATTCGTCTTTTATATGATCACTTTGTAAATGTATATGGGGCTTGTGTTCTGTTTATTTATTACTGTGCAAATAAGACAGGATTGCATGCTGTCCTATAATGTCATAACCAGTGACCATGAAATCAGACACGCAATATTCATGCGCAATGTGCCTAAACCGCAGATGTACAACCCAATATAAAATATAAAATATACAATAATAATGCTGCCAATAAATTTATACCCACAAATACATTTGTATCTATCAGTATCATAATTTCTACATATGCCATCAGTCCTAAGACTACAATTCTCACTTTTCCACACTATTTGATAAAATGAATAAAATAAAAATTTACTTTTATTACTCACAGTTAAAAGAATAAAAATATAAAAGAAAGATTAAAACTGCTGGTTTGCAGCCACTGAGGTAAGTATACTATTATAGTCAATACTGTAGGTATCTAGGTGCCCATTAGGCTTAACAAAATAGCAGTATGCTATCATTAGCTGTTCGTACCTCACTTAATTTAGCAGTTATGCTGCAGCTATTTAGATGCTCTGATTTTGTCTTTTAGAGGAGGTATAAGGAAATGAGGTAGTCAGCACTGCTAAAAAAAAAAGTAATTGGCTGCACTACTATCTAAATGTGAGGCCCTATAGCGGTAAGAGCAGTGAGACTATGGAACTCTCTGCCTGAGGAGGGGGTGATGGTGAGTACAGTAAGGCCTCTTTCACACAGGCGTTGCGGGAAAATGTGCGGGTGCGTCACGGGAACACCCGCGATTTTTCAGCGCGAGTGCAAAACATTGTAATGCGTTTTGCACTCGCGTGAGAAAAATCGCGCATGTTTGGTACCCAAACCCGAACTTCTTCACAGAAGTTCGGGCTTGGGATTGGTGTTCTGTAGATTGTATTATTTTCCCTTATAACATGGTTATAAGGGAAAATAATAGCATTCTGAATACAGAATGTATAGTAAAACAGCGCTGGAGGGGTTAAAAATAAATAAATAATTTAACTCACCTTAGTCCACTTGATAGCGGCCCGGCATCTCCTTCTGTCTCCTTTGCTGAACAGGACCTATGGTGAGCATTAATTACAGGAACAGGACCTTTGATGACGTCACTCCGGTCATCACATGATCCATCACCATGGTAAAAGATCATGTGTTGGATCATGTGATGACCGGAGTGACGTCATCAAAGGTCCTGTTCCTGTAATTAATGCTCACCACAGGTCCTGTTCAGCAAAGGAGACAGAAGGAGATGCCGGGCCGCGATCAAGTGGACTAAGGTGAGTAAAATTATTTTTAATTTTTTTTAACCCCTCCAGCGCTGTTTTACTATGCATTCTGTATTCAGAATGCTATTATTTTCCCTTATAACCATGTTATAAGGGAAAATAATAATGATCGGGTCTCCATCCAGATCGTCTCCTTGCAACCGTGCGTGAAAATCGCACCGCATCCGTACTTGCTTGCGGATGCTTGCGATTTTCAGGCAACCCCATTCACTTCTATGGGGCCTGCGTTGCGTGAAAAACGCAGAATATAGAGCATGCTGCAATTTTCATGCAACACATAAGTGATGCGTGAAAATCACTGCTCATGTGAACAGCCCCATAGAAATGAATGGGTCGGTATTCAGTGCGGGTGCAATGCGTTCAACTTACGCATCGCATCCGCGCGGAATACTCGCCCGTGTGAAAGGGGCCTAAAGGAATTCAAGAGGGGCCTGGATGTATTTCTGGAGCGTAATAATATTACAGGCTACAGCTACTAGAGAGGGGTCGTTGATCCAGGGAGTTAGTCTGATTGCCTGATTGGAGTCGGGAAGGAATTTTTTATTCCCCTAAAGTGGGGAAAATTGGCTTCTACCTCACAGGGTTTTTTTTTTTTTTGCCTTCCTCTGGATCAACTTGCAGGATAACAGGCCGAACTGGATGGACAAATGTCTTTTTTTTTGGCTTATGTACTATGTTACTATGTTATAAAAAAAAAATAATAATATCTAGCTTTGGCCAAGTTGATGCAAGGTCCCATCCAAGACACATATCTATAGTGCTGACCAGTCTAGTTCTCTATGGTGGGACTGCTATTTCTAAATCCTGCTATGTACACACAATTTGCTGCCACTCTACCAATGGTTAAAGTGAACACTCAGCTAGCCCCTCCAACATGTTTCTCTGCCCTCTGCAGCTTCCTCAGGGGTTTCTGGGCTAAAATGCCGCACTCCGGGATGCAAGGGATATTTATGAGCTTCCCCTGAAGTCATAAGGGAACTGCCCCTCCAAGAGAACCAATCGCCAGCATGCTTCTCTCCCCGAGCAATACTACATCAGGCAATGAGCAGCTGGAACGCCTTGGAGGGGGAGTCCTGTAGTTTTCCTTTAGTATGTATGTGTCTGACCTAAGCATGGAACCACCTGTGGAGCAGGGATTGGGTCCATGTTGTTAATTTTGAGAAGAAACAATAATATAAGGATACATTAGGGGGAAGTTCCCTGATGACATTAGGAGAAGCCCATAAATATACCTCACCACCCTGAATGCGGCGTTTTAGCACAGAAACCCTTGAGGAAGCCGAATATATCTGTAAAACATGCCAGGAGGGGGTGTTTATTGTAACTGCTGTCAGAGTGGCATCTAATTGTGTGTACAGTGTCAGTCGTGGATTGCAGCCACTTAAAACCTCACACAATGTGTACAGTGCAATGTGTGAGGTGAAGCACATGAGAGGCCAATTCTCTTACAAGTATATAGGCAACAGCAAACATTGTTACCCAGGGACACATAGCAGGATTTAGAATTAGCAGCCCTACCACAGAGAACTAGACTGATCAGTACTATAAATGTGTTTCTTGGATGAGACGTATCAGCTTGGCCAAAGCTAGAAACTCATTTATTTTTTATAGGGCCTCACATTGAAGTATCCCAAAATGTGTATGCACCTTAGATAGTTGTGTAGCCAATTACATTATAGCAGTGCTGACTACCTCACTCCCTTATACCTCCACTAAAATAGAAAAACGCAGCATCTAAATATATAATATGCACTATAACTGCTATATAAAGGGGAGTAAGTCAGATATTAGAAGAACATCCATCGATAGTGTACTGCTATTTTGTAATGACTATGGGGTACCTAGATACTAACAGTATCGGCTATAACACTTTACTTACCTCCATCGCTGCACACCAGCAGTTTTAATCTTTCTTTTTTGTTTTGTGGGGGTTCTTCTTTTTCTTCTTTTAACTGTGAGTAATAAAAGTGAAGTTTTATTCAATACATTTTTGTCAAATTGTGTGGAAGTGTAGCCTTAAGGCTGATGGCATATACAGTTTATACATCCCAAACCATACTACAGGGGTTGAACAGTTTTATATTGATCACAACTTCTATGCACAGTTTCCAATCTAAAATCAAATAGGGGGAGTAACAACATGAAAAGGGGCATAGCTTACCAGAATGGGGGCTTAAAGTGCACCAATATAGGCATTATAGAATAGACTAGACAGCCTTAAAGGGGTATTCCCATCTCAGACAATGGGGGCATATCGCTAGCATATGCCCCCAATGTCTGATAGGTTTCCACCTCTTGGACCCGCACCTATCTCGTAAACTGAACCAGTAAAGTGAAGGGGGGTGCACCACACATGCATGGCCACCGCTTCCATTTACTTCAATGGGACTGACGGAAATGGCAGAGACAGTGCTCGGCTATTTTAATGCAGCCCTATAGAAATGAATGGAGGGCAGCCGCGCATGCGTGGTGTGCCCTCCTTCACTTTGCCAGCTCAGTTTACGAGATAGGTGTGGGTCCCATAGGTGGGACCTACACCTATCAAACAATGGGGGCATATACTAGTGATATGCCCACATTGTCTGAGAAGGCAATACCCCTTTAAAGTTTGCCATATTTATTTAGGATAAATTTAGGACATCTTAGCAATACTTAATAAATCTGTCCCACTGTCTTTTGTCCTAATTGGGATTATTGCAAATGGCAGCACCCCTGCACATCTTCAGATAGGAAAACATAGGAAAACTATGCTAGACAACCATTGTTTAGCATATGATATCTTGGGAGCATCTACACTCCTCAGTTTCCATATACACCCTTTTATCCTATACATCTTGTGCACGTTTCCTAACTATAACCAGGTTGGGATTGTGCAACATTTTCTTTTATTTTCAGGTATAAAAGTACAGAAAGCAGTGAATAATCACTGATCCTTCTTCTTTGTGATGCTGGTGTCCAGAAATTGGCAGACTTCTGAAGTCAGTTCAACTTAAAGTGGATGCCAGGAAAAAAGGCCATTTTGTTAACAAAATGCATTCAAAATGCATTTTTTCTTTCTACTGATTAGTTTCTGCCAAAGTTGCATAAAAGTCTAAACTTTCTTTAAGTGCTGTTAATTGGCAATGAGGAAATCTTAGGGTCACGTCACCAGGCTTGAATACATTACATATGGGAACATTTATTATTAACAACCCCAACGAATAAACTAAAATCCATTGCAATAAAGAATGACTACAAAAATGAAGGCGATAGCTACGACATGAATATGCATACAATTACAGAGTTATTGGTTGTGTCCTTTTCCCATCCCATCTGCCCTTAAGATGTTCATTCAGCATTTCATGCAAACCTAGATAAAGGCTGCAAACCATTTCATGAGTGTCCATAAAATGTGCTGCTCATTATCTGTTTTATAATGTGCGGAAGCACCGCAGAGCCCGGCATAATCCAGAAAACAATATAGAAAATGAGACTGCTCTTTTGTCTTAAGCTCTTCAGTAGTTAATCTCATTTGAGCTACTTACCTGACTTACGTACAAATTACAGTAATATCAGGGTTAGAGCAGATGTGCCATAAACATGGCTTTTTACACTTCATGTATACGTGATCATAGAAATGAAGATATGTCTGCTGCCTGGACCATGATTTATTGGTAAGAATATTGGTCTTTGTTCCTCTCCTTCATTGGTCAAAAACTTAAAAAAAAACTATTGACACTTCTGGGTCATGTGCCATTTGGAAACACATCACTGCTGATGGCAGTCATTGGCTCCCGTGGAGTATGCAACCCTGTCCATGAGGGGGTGTACATATGGTGACCAAAATGCAGTGAAGACACCTGGGAACCGAGTGGCACCGGGTGGCAGGGAGCAGGTAAGTATGCTTCCCTTCACCACTCCAGCAGGGGAGGTGGGTGGGTTCAAAAAATAAGTCATTCCTGTATTACCACTTTAATATAGTATCTGTATGAAAACGATAGGGTCAGTGTAAGGCCTCATGCACATGACCTTTCCGTTTTTAGCGGTCCGCAAACCGCAATTCCGAAAAACGGAAGCCACCCGTGTGCCTTCCGCAATTTGCGGAACGGAACGAGCGGCCCATTGTAGAAATGCCTATTCTTGTCCGCAAAACAGACACGAATAGGAGATGCTATATTTTTTTTGCGGGACCACGGAATGGTGCAACGGATGCGGACAGCACGCGGAGTGCTGTCCGCATCTTTTGCAGCGCCATTGAAGTGAATAGGGCCGCACCTGAGCCGCCAAAACGGCGGCTCGGATGCGGACCCAAACAACGGCCGTGTGCATGAGGCCTAAAACTGTCTAAAATCCCCTTCTACACTGAAAGAAAAGAATAGCGTAGAAGTAGCGTAGAACTGATTATATTAAATATTCAAAGAACCAATACCAAGAAGATGCAGCCATGAAAAATACCTGGAGGTTCTGTTCTTCTTGGTGGCAGTATGCTTCTATATAAAGGAGCCTAATTTACAGCAAATCCCTGTTATGTTGTTTTTGTCTAATTTCCTTCCTATACAAGGTGGGGTGATTTGAGTAATATTGGTGAGATGACTGGGGAATGATGTCTAAGTGATGTCAGCATAATATTGGTGCTGTTCACGACACCTGCTTTTAATCAGTCAAGACTGAAATTCAGATAATAAAGGAATGCCATATGGCACCTACTGTATATTCTGAATATAGTATTGAGGTGAGCTAAAGGGGGGTATATTTCATCCCACGGCTTTGTGTCTCAGACTAGTCAGCTACCCCTACTGGAAATGATTTGTGTGTTAGGTACATAGCAAACAAATCACCCCAAAGGTAGCTCCAGAATATTCTTAATACATACGTGACATGAGGTACAGAACTAACATCCTTGCAGCATATAAATTCCTCTGTATGGACCAGGCTTATGGCGATACATAATATAATTTGGGTGATGCTCACAAAGAGCTGTAAGGTATCGTATATGGTTAAACACTGCAGTGAAACGACTGCAGAGAAAATAACATTCATTTCATAGTGGCAGAAGCTGTAGGGATGGAGTCGTTAAGATGCAAACTGCAGAATATAGAAAAGATGCAGACCAGCAAGGCTATCCTAATGATCCTCGGAATGCGAATATTAACAAAAGCTATAATTACTGTTTGAATATTAGGGCTGGACTTCAAGTTCTGGATGGATACTCATTAGCTGCCTGTTTTTATTAACATATACATTTTTGCATAATTAATCTTAAAGGGGGGATGATATCAGCGGCTGAATCTCATCTACAAGGAAGAAGCTGGAAAACTGGACAGTGGTTAAACAAATCAAACCAAAACACAGGTCACATGGAGCTTTTAGAGTGGTGGTCCCAACTAAGGGTAGGGTAAGTTCCCATAGATGGCAACCAACTCCAATAGTCTGTTCCGTTATTGTATCTGGCATAGCCGGATTCTGCCGCACACCGCCGGATGCCCATTGACTATAATGGAATGCAAAGAGGATCCGGCTGCTTCTCAGCATAAATGTTGGCTTTCGGACAGACGAATACTGCTACATTCCGGAAAACAGTCAGATCCCCATTGGATCCCATCATAGTCAATGGGGACCATATGGGCAGTATTCGGCTATGCTGGGTATAGTAACAGTCTTTTCCTCTTCTGGAACAGACTATTGAAGTTGGTTGCCACAGATGTGAACCTACCGTCCGCTTAGCGGCATTCCTTATTTAATGCATGGTAAGAACCTGTGTAGGACTTCTCCCTCCATAGGCAGTAAACTTTTAGAAAACAATGTTGTGAGGAATGGTGATGGGGACAGGCAAGAAGTATCAAGTTCCCCCATTCCAGGTGGTAAGTGGTGATGTTAACCAGCAGGGTAATCCCATTTTATTATTTGCTGTAGCGTGCTCACAGCTCAGTATATATCCCAGGTGTCCATTGACATAATAGGGCACCCATGCCTGCCACTCTTGGCACCTGACCCAGGACTCTTCTCTGCTACCTCAGTAATGGCTGGTAAATACTATACAACCATCTTTTATTCAATGAATAGCCAGGAAGCTGTATAAAAGATTCTTGTCATGACCTACATTTCAAATTATGGATTGCCATAATCATTTGCAGTATAAAAGGGGTTGAGCCTCTAGTCACACACTTTTATGTACAATATTCTCCAAAGCCTGTATTCCTGAATGTTCAGATGATCTTTTTTGTCTTTTTTTCCTTCACTCTTCAGCAGAAAATGAAGTCTCCAATGGCTTTTAAAAGGTTATTGTTAGGCATAAAATGCCCCTGGGTTTTGGTGCAGTGGGAATGGAAAATATATTTCTTCCATTCAAACCACTTTAACATGATTTGAATACAAGTGGCTTACTGTGATAAGTATGTCAGGTTCCCTCATGTTAATTACAGTATTCTAAATGAGGATAATTTAACAGCCACTGGCACATTATATGCTAAATAGTTCATATACCACGTCTAAGAGAATGGAGAGTCTGGCCTCCTGTGAATACCCTCTCGTGGGGCAATGATGTGCAGAAGTCCTGGTCGGTTAGGAGATGTTTTCAGAGTCTTGTTCACTCAAAATCTCCTCACTAGAGAGAACTTCAAATCCTAACAATAACTGCTTTGCCTTTCATTGATTGAACAGAATACAATTTGTGTTCTTAATTCCCTCTTATTTTACATATCATATAAATGCATTTTCTTTTTGACCAATGACTCTATTACTGTAATTGTTGAGTAGTTTATATTCTTAAAGGAGTATTCCCTTGTGAAGGAGAGTGTGTTGTGCTCTCCTTCGCTTCTGGGGCCCCATTCTGGAGATAGGAGCGAGTCCCACAGTTGGGACCTGCACTTATATGACACTGATAGCATATTCTAGCAATATACCACAGATGTCCTAGATGGATCAATCGCTTTATGGTCTCCATACACATTAGTGTATTGTCAGCCAAACCCGCGGCACATATGCCGGTTTGGCAAACAGTCCATTGTGTGTCGGGAGCTCCTAACTGTCCCCAGACAGATGATGTTGAGGCAGAGAAGGATTGGGTGAAATTAATCCTTTCTCCTCTCTCCCCAATGAATACACATAAGCCTTCAGCTGAGCCAAATGTGTATGTGTATGGGGGAGCCAGGAGAGAGTCTTGTTGGTTGAATGATCATTTAGCTGACAACTTTTAAATGTGTAAGGATAGCCCTAAAGTCAGTGTCTTCAAACTAAGCTGGTATGTCCAGGAATCAGCCTGTGGGGGTACATGGCATCAACTGTGCATTTTTTCACAGACAGGGGAAATTAAGTATTGCATGATGCCCGTTGAAATCAATGGGTTGACCATGGACTGTGTGAATGGAATGGGTCCTTAAGAGAAAGAGAGAAGTTCTCTGTAGCCACTGTTAGCTCTTGCTTGTTGATGAGGTTATTAGTAAGGTACCTCCTCTATTAATTGAGGATGCTCTAATATGATACTTAAAAAAGAATCTTCTGGGAAAACCCCTTTAATTATGAAAATGAGTAATCACTTACCAGGTATTTAGTGCAGAATAGTTTCCTTGCTGCTGTAGTAACTGATAACCTGTCTGCATTGATTTTGGTCAGCTAACAGATCAATGTCTCTTCAGCATGGGTTTATTAATGAACAATTAACACCTAAAACAGGCATCCTCTGAAAAGCTGGAAACTATTAAAATAAGTAGGTCTGTCTATTTCGGAAAGGGTTGACATTTTGCTTAACAAATTCATTCACTTTAAGGAAAACCTCTAACTTTGATTACATTCGGCATAACTTGTAATTTATTCTTTGAAATCCCTGTTCGTTCTATACTTAGGAGTCCAGTGGGTGGTCCTAATCAGCAATTGACATGCATCAGTCTATATTCAGAGCTATCTATCTATGGCTCATTAGGACCTCCCACTGGACTCCGACTGGACTAACACAGAATTTCAGAGTAAATTATTAATTTACCAAATCTTTTCGCACAGACCTATATATTAGTCCACCCAGCTTCCCATACCCTACTGCAGATTAGACAGACGCCCTTTAATGTACAGTAGCTCTGTCTATATATTCCTAGCTAGATGTCTTCACTTTTAACTAGTCATTCCCCTACATGTTTATATTGTAGAGAGGCTTTGACTAGCTCACTTTGTTGTCAATGGAAAGGAAAATGATCTCAGTATTCATTTTATGGGTGGAGCTTTTAACCCATTAAAACAATGTCATGTCTTTACACAGGTTGTTTGTGCAACTGCAGCTCAGCCCCGTTCACTTGAATGGAGCTGTACTGCAATTTCAGACACGACCTGTAGACAGGTAATGGTGTGGCACTGTTTGTAGACAAAAGCAGCCATATATTTCTGATACTGGATGCCCCCTTAAAAGAGGTTTTCAGTTTGTTTAATATTGTTGATGTACCCTCAGAATAGGTCATCAAAATGAGATTGCCAGGGGTCCAACACCCAACACTTCAGCTGATCAGCTATTTCAAGAGGCCGTTGTGCTTCACATTCCCACAGCTTAGCAGGCACAGCGCCATCCATTGTGTAGTGGCTATGGTTGGTATTGCAGCTGAATATAACTAAGCTGTGCCTAGGGTATGTGACTGGTTAACGTGAAATCACTGGCCTAGTAACAGGCATCGGCACTCACTGGAGCACACGGCCACTTCAAAAAGCTCATATTGATGACCTACCCTGAGGCTAGGTCATCAATACTAAACACCTGGAAAACCCCTTTAAGCAACCAATTCCTTTCTCTAATATTATCAGTGGATTAGAAACAGCTCACACCAGGCTCCTCTGTCCTTGGTGCTGAAATTAAAATGACTACAAGGGCATTTGACTGTTTGCATGCATTATAGAAAACATTAATATCCTGACATTGTTGCACTATAGTAAATACTGTACTTGCTCGCTCCCACCCTTTATTTCCCAGTTGGAAGTCCCAGATGAAGTATAAGCATATAGGTACTGAAGAGTAAAATTGCAATTATTACAAACTGAAGGTGTACATACTACAATATGGAGCGCCATTGTAGAAGTATAGTTTTGCTATTACATTTTCATCTAATTTAACTTGCGCCAGATTTATGTATTATAAATATTTTTTATTGTATTAGAAAATGGAATACATTTTTTTCATCTTGATCTGTGCATAGAATTGCAAAATATTCAGATTAAATTAATTTTAACTTGAAGGGATTCTGTCACCAAGTTTTAGGCTATAGAGCTACGGACATGCACGGCTAGATCGCATGTCCGCAATATACCTGTCCTATAGGGCTGTGTGCTTTTATTTTCTTTAAAAAAGGATTTTAGAGATATGTAAATTAGTCTTGTAAGGTGCCCAAGGGTCTGTACGAACCTTCCTGGTGCCCAGCCACGCCCGCCTGTGAAGCAGCCCAGCACCGCCTATGTCCTCCGAATCTCCTCCTTTCGTAACCGATAGATTGCCGAAATCTCGCAATGCGCGAGCTCGCGCATGCGCAGTTCCTTCCCTGAGGCTGATGCCATCACAGGGAAGGAACACTATACCGGCACTGCGCATGGCAATCTATCAGTGACGAAAGGAGGAGATTTGGAGGACATAGGTGGTGCTGGGCTCCTTCACAGGAGGGCGTGGCTGGGCACCAGGAAGGTTCGTACAGACCCTTGGGCACCTTACAAGACTAATTTATATATCTCTAAAATCCTTTTTTAAAGAAAATAAAAGCACACAGCCCTATAGGACATGTATATTGCGGACATGCTAGCGGCGATCTAGCCGTGCATGTCCGCAGCTCTATAGCCTGGTGACAGAATCCCTTTAAATCCAGAAAGTATGCTGCATGAAACACAATACAAGGTTTCAAAGTTTTTCTTATCTGTGCTTAAAGGCAATCTGTCACCAGTTTTGTTTGAGGGCAGCATATATTGGTGACAGATAATCTGATTAGATTGCTGGATCACTTACTTAAATTGACCCAGTCATTTTGCTGAAATTGGTATTGAGCAGCTCCAGTGAAAAGAGTTGGAAACAGGAAAAGCCAGGTTCATGAACTTGAGGACTCATGCAGTGTACTGAGTGGCCTCCTTCATTTGGTTCACACTGGAGCTGCTCAATGCTCATTTTAGCAAAGTCACTGGGTCAATTTGAGTAACTGAACCCACGTTTCAATAAAACCGATGACAGATTCCTTAAAAAAAGAGTTGTTTTCAGGAGACATTTCCCTGGAGATCAGCTGATCACTAATAGTGTTCAGCACAAAAATTTGAATAGTGAATTTTTATTGCGAATATCGCCACTTCGAGAATTCGCGAATATTTAGAATATAGTGCTATATATTCGTTATATCGAATATTCAGAATTTTTTCCATCTGAACACGATTCCTCTCTGCTTCTTGCTTGTGGGCCAATGAGAAGGAAGCAATGTCAAGTTCACAACAATACTTAGTGCACCAATCAGTAATCTGTAGTCAGACCTGCTAAAATGTGAAGTTGCACGTAGTGCGAAACAATATTTGAATCACTACCGATTAGCGCAATCGCGAATATATTGAAGCACTTGACTCTATCTGCATATAAAGCTATTCTAATGTTCTGCCGTGCCAACCATTTTCTCCAGTCTCAGGAAACTTATACCAGCTTGAAAAATGGAGCCAAAGTGACCCACGCCTGTATATCGCGTTACGAATTCGCATTACGCAATTTTTACATTGCCGATTTATCGAATTCAATAAAATAATCTCGAATTCTCGAAATTCGCTAATATATGACAAATATTCTACAAAATATTCCTGAAATATTGCAAATTCAAATATAACCCCTGCCGCGCATCACTAATCACTAAAGGTCTGGCTTCAGAAGCTCCCAGTGATCAGTTGTCAGTAGTGAAAGTTTCAGCTAACTGCAATCAATAACCAAATGTGGTTTGCCAGAGCGAGAGTCATTCTCTGTGAGTGTTTCTCCACTATGGCTAAAAGGAGGGGTGCCAAGTGAGAGACTCTCATTAGAGATGAGCGAATTTTAGGAAAAAATTTGGTTCGATCCAAATTTATTTGCGGCAAATTTCATTTAAAAAAAGGCTATTTCCTGGCTGCTGAGAGCCTTTATAGTTGTGTAGGACACTGTGCCTTGCAGTAACACGTATAGGGAGTCTGCTTTGGTAGTGAAATAATACTGTGAGTCCGTATGACATGCAGATGACAGGCGTCGCTGTTAGAATCACTGCACACTTCACTTATTTGGGCCGTCACAGGGCCAAAACTGACCAAATAACTCAAGTATGAACTCAGCCTTACAGGTCGATGTTAGCACCAAGAAGAAGCGCACTCCTTTTACACCGCCGTCAGCGGATTCCACATAGATGTCTACAGAACCTGTTCTATTAAACGCTTAAACAAGTAGAGCCCCCCGGACAGAGTGGAGAGGGTTTAAATAATAATAAAAACAGCCTCAAAAAGTATGTTGCCTAATAGCGTCGCAGGTCCCAGTGGTGAAGTGGGTGCAGTTCACACAGGTAAATGCATTTCTTTTTGTTGGACCGCGCTGCCTCAGGAGTAGCAGAAATTCCCCATTCGAAACCAGTCAAATAATTGCGGACTTAGGAAAGCAAACAGGCCAGTCAAAGCCTTTCCTCCTCTCCCTTCCAGGCCTCTATGGAACACCAAGAATGCAGCCAATAGTGAAGTACTGTCACATGAATTGGAGTAAAACAGGGTTTATTATACTCACATCATACAGGTAAAAACGAGCAATGTACAAAGGATCAATCACCCGACCCCTGACGAAACTCGACTGAGCGAAGCCCGGATCGGGTGATTGATCCTTTGTACATTGCTCGCTTTTACCTCTCTATTGTGAGTATAATAAACCCTGTTTTACTCCAATTCATGTGACGGTACTTCACTATTGGCTGCATTCTTGGTGTTCCATAGAGGGAGAGGAGGAAAGGCTTCGACTGGCCTGTTTGCTTTCCCGTGTCCGCGATTATTTGACTGGTTTCGAATGTGGAATTTCTGCTACTCCTGAGGCAGCTCAGTCCAACAAAAAGAAACCCCTTTTCTCAGAGTGGAGAGGGTGTCAGCAATAAGTTTGTGTTGAAGTCACTGATTATTTAGCCTTTCCTCTGATCCGTCAGAACAATAACCCTCAAAAAATTGATCCTGTCTGTTGAGCATCCACCTTCACTCGGTCAGGATTTGGTCAGTAATCTATCAGTATTCAATTGTCCCTGCAGTGGAGGCTGAGGACACGGTGGAGGATGAGGAGGTAGAGGTGGACATTGTCACAGGACCAACAGCGTGAGAATGTGGAGGCAGAATCGGCATCACCTGGCCAAGTTGCTGGTGTGGCTGAGCAGGAACCACATTTATGCAGTGGGCCGTAAAGGACATATATTGTCCTTGACGTAATTATAGCTACTGACGAATTTCCCCAAAAAAGTCTGTTTCACAAAAAATGAATGGCTAATCTATGTAATTCGGTCCATACAGCAAAAGGCAGTGTACAATCACCCATCAATTTTCCCAAAAAAGGCTGTTTCACAGAAAACTTTTCCCAACGAATGGCTAATCAATGTAATTCGGTCCATACACCAAAAGGTCTACAATCACCCATCTATTTTTTACAAAAAAAGCTGTATCACAAACACATTTCACCACTGAATGACAATGTAAATTCACTGCAGAACGGCTAATAACATGTACTTATTTTTTGCATTAATACACCCCAACAATGGCAGTATAACAGTGTCGGTTCACTGCATACTGGCTAATAAGACATATTCTTTTTCCTATTAATACACCCCAAAAAAAAATATATAACAATCACAATTCACTGCAGAACAGATAATAGGACATACGTGTCTTTCCTATTAATACACCCTGTAAAAGTCTGTAGTACAATGGAACCGCATCGCTGAACGGCAAATATTTATTTTTTTGCCACTAATACACACCAAAAAGGGCTGTAAAATTCTCACTTCACCGCACAACGGCTAACAAACTCTTTTTCTTTTTCCTTACTAATACACGCCAAAACAGGCTTTAGAACATATAACTGCACAGCTGATCGGCAAATGTATTTTTTTCTTTTTCCACTAATACACGACAAAAAGGGCTGTAATTTTAGCACTTGACCACACAACGGCTAATAAGCCCTTTTTTCCCCACTAATACAAGCCAAAAAATGCTTTAGAACATATAACTGCACCGCACAACGGCAAATAAGACAGAAATATTTCCTTGTAATAACCCCTGTTAATGCCTGTTTCAAACAATACTTGCACCCTAATAAGAATGGTTTGCTGGAAGTACAGAGCTATATAATGGCAATTTGGGACCCCAGTCAGTGCTGCAAGGTGTAATAGGATTGTTCCTATTACCCAGGCTGTAACCTCCCCTACTGAACCCTGTTTGACAGAAATGGTGCAGAATGATTCCTCCCTATCCTTTCCCTGTACTTGTAAATAATTTTTTTGGGCACAATGAAGTTTTTACTAACACTCTCCCTAGCGCCTGCTAACATCTCTCCCTGCACTAAGTACACTGGTAAATGGCAGAATCTAAGATGGCTGATGCCATTTATAGGGCTGTGACATCACAGGGCTGGCTGCTGATTGGCTGCATGCATGGCATTATGGGTGATCCCGCCTTCCCAGAGTTCCTTTCTGCATATCCTCATATGTGCGGCAGCCATTTTAGGAAAAAAGTATAGATTTTTTCCTGAAATTCAGATCGAATTCCACTTCGTCAGCTTCGATTCGCTCATCTCTAACTCTCATAAATGATGCCCATATGCCTTAATAACATATACAAGCAGAAGACTCTTGTTCACTGCTACTTTGAGCATAGTTTATTATATACACCTATGTTATGCTTTACTAATGTTTTTGACTATGTCTTCCCGCTACATTCACACTCTGGCTAAAAGGGGGGCGTGCAAAGCGAGGGACCTTTATCAGTGATGTCCATAGATCCTCATGAGATATTTATGTAGGAATCGTATTTATGAGATGAGCCTCTTCCTTTTTACTCCCTTTAACCTGTAGTGTTCAATAGCTGCTGTGAGTATGTTTAATTATATATACCTATTTTATGATTTATTATTATTATTATTTATTATTATTAAAGTGCCATTTATTCCATAGCGCTGTACTTATGAAAAGGGGTATACATAAATAATACAGACAATTGCACTAAGCATAAACAAGACGAGTTACAAACTGGTACAGAAGGAGAGAGGGCCCTGTCCGTGAGGGCTTACAATCTACATGGTATGGGAGAAGGACACAGTAGGTGAGGGTGAAATTGGTCATGGCGGTATAGAGACAGCAGGGCCACTGGTTGTAGGCTTGTCTGAAGAGGTGGGTTTTCAGGTTTCTTTTGAGGGATTTAACTGTAGATGAGAGTTTGATATGTTGGGGTAGCAAGTTCCAGAGTGTGGGGGATGCACAGGAGAAATCTTGGAGGCGACTGTGGGAAGAGGTGATAAGGGTAGAGGAGAGAAAGAGGTCTTGTGAGGATCGGAGATTGCGTGTGGGGACCCATCGTATTCGAGGAAGAAATGTGGGGGGAAAAAAATCCAGAATAATCATGATCGGCGATCTCTTAAATGTTTGGTGAAATCAAGTCGAAGAAAAACAACAGTAGATCTCAGGGCTATGTTTAATAGTAAAAGTAAGAGCATTTCCACACGCACAATGCGAAGGGAACTCAAGGGATTGGGACTGAACAGCTGTGTAGCCATAAGGAAACCACTAATCAGTGAGGCAAACCAGAAAAAAAGGCTTCAATTTGCTAGGGAGCATAAAGATTGGACTCCGAAGCAATGGAAGATGGTCATGTGGTCTGATGAGTCCAGATTTACCCAGTTCCAGAGTGATGGGCACATCAGGGTAAGAAGAGAGGCAGATGAAGTGATGCACCCATCATGCCTAGTGCCTACTGTACAAGCCTGTGGGGGCAGTGCTATGATCTGGGGTTGCTGCAGTTGGTCAGGTCTAGGTTCAGCAACAGTATGTGCTCCAAGAATGAGGTCAGCTGACTACCTGAACATACTGAATGGCCAGGTTATTCCATCAATGGATTTTTTCCTCCCTGATGGCACGGGCATATTCCAAGATGACAATGCCAGGATTCATCATGCTCAAATTGTGAAAGAGTGGTTCAGGGAGCATGAGACATCATTTTCACACATGGATTGTCCACCATAGAGTCCAGACGTTAACCCCATTGAGAATCTTTGAGATGTGCTGGAGAAGGCTCTTGCGCATCAGTCAGACTCTACCATCATCAAGATCTTGGTGAAAAAATAATGCAACACTGGATGGAAATAAATCTTGTGACATTGCAGAAGCTTATTGAAATAATACCACAGCGAATGTGTGTCGTAATCAAAGCTAACGGCGGTCTAACTAAATATTAGAGTGTGTGACCTTTTTTTTGTTTTTTTTGGTGGTGACTTTTTTTGGGGGCAGGCAGTGTATATTGATAAATTGTGCATTTATTTACCTCTCAGCTTTCTGAGATTTTATGTATTTTTTTGTTTCCATGGTAATATCTATCAATCAAATAAATGGGCAAACATAAAACCAGTATTAAGAAACTCCATTCATTATAAACATTTCAAAATTCCTTCTTTTGCATTCATGTTTTTGTTTTCAGCACTCCAAATGTAGGTGTTGCTTCCGAATATGCTGTCAGCTGATATGCTTTATGATTTCAATTACACATTTAACCTCATCTTCCAGAGATTTCTCTGTTTGTTTTCTACAGTAACATCAGGAGCTCTGGATAGATTGAAGACAGCAGTGTGGCATAGTAATCGGGTCGCTGGAGATGCATTGTGGCATTTTAATTGCCATTAAAATAATTACTCCACCGGGAAATAGATGTGGATTGCAAATGTTTTGATTAGAATTGTTGTAATTTTGCCATTACCGTCATGCTGAAATTGAAGTAGAGAAAAAAGAAAGACTAAAAATATTCAAAAATGGTAAAAAATAAATCATTTTAATGAAGTCAGCACTTGATATGTCAGCCATTATACAAAAAAATGCCTATTCCCAGTTCAAAAAAAGAAACTATAGAATCTGCAGAAACGTAATAGAAATCTACAGGACTTTTTTTTTTTTATTTAAATTTATTTATGTGGACGGACTAGAACCAGTAATGCAGGGATTATTGACTTAGGAAAAGTGTTCTAACAAAGAGTGTCATTGAATTACATTTGGTTGAAAATTAGAACAGAGGTCTGATTGTTTGTCATAAGCAACACTGAAACCTTTCTTTTTGGGTTGACAAAGTTAGACAAATTTATTATTGCCGATTTACTCCAAAAAAGAACATATGTTTGCTCCTCTCTAGGCACTTTTGAAAAATCTCTTGCAAGTGTTATCCTCACCTAACCTTTGGTTGAACTTGGATGGATTTATGTCTTTTTTCAACCATACTATGTAACTATATTAAGCTGAAATTTTGCTGATTTAAAAAAAAAAAAAAAAAAAAAAAAGATTTACTACTGGTAAATGTGAGAGAGAATTAATACATTTTTGTCAACCTGTTTCTAGGCTTAAAATAAGCATTTTTTGTTGTTGTTGTACATACAAAAGCCATCACTTGCCAAGTTGGAAATTTAATAAAACTGCTGCAAGTAAAAAGTGGGACCAATAGATCTGCTAAAGGGGATTTTCAGGAACACAATATTGTCAATCTATCCTCAGGATCGGTCATTAATATCTGATCGATTGGGGTCTGACCAGGGGCATACATAAAAATCATTGGGACCCATAGCAAGAATCTGAATTGGGCCCCCATGTGTGGATGCGCTAGTTCCAGCACTGCCATGATTTTCGTTGTTGTGCTCCTATGACATAGCAGAACAGCGAACATCACTAGCGCAGATATGAACAAAGCCTAATATATACCTCAGGTGCTGCAGAACATAATAATGTGATAATAGAACTAAAAGTCTCATCTTGATCAGTTTAGGTCTGTTTCTCACTGCCGGCAGTAGTTCCAGCAAACCGTTCTGGCAGAGTACAACCTGCCGGAGCTGTCTTGGTACGATGGAGCATTTGGACACTCTGTTAAACACTAGCACTACCAGATCCAGAGAGCTCCAACAGGTTGTTCTCTGCAGGAACAGATTGCTGAAACTAATGCTGGCAGTGTAAAACAGGTGAAATTTGTGGGCAATACATGGAGGGATAAAAAAGGAGAGAACTATAGCTCCCAGCATGTGCAGGCTGTTATTATGGAACACAGGTTGACATTACAGGGAGAGGGCATAAGAGGAGAGAACTAAAACACCCAGTATTAACAGACAGTTATTATACAGCATCAGTGGATATTATAAGAGTAGAGAACTACAATTCCCAGCATGCCCAGACTGTTATAGTAGAACATCAGTGAACATTAGATAGAGAGGGACACAGTAGGACAAAACTGCAACTCCCAGTATTAGGATGTTATAGGCAATCCCAGGACACCACTCACCTCTCTTCAAGGCACACACAGAAGCTCCACCCCATGTAGTTTCACTACATTTTCCTCTCCACCCCTGAGACAATGACATTACCACAGGTCCTTCAGCTATAAAACTACTGACTGTACGGCTGCCCTGATCACATGCTGATGACATCATCACAGGTCCTTCTGCACAGCTATCTAGGCTTTCATAGCTAGCTATGAAAGTGTTATTGGGGCATGGATTTCCTGCAGGGCTGGGCCCCCTTCCGCCAGGGGCCCATAGCAGCTAAGTGGTTGTTATCTATTAGAGGTATGCCACTGGGTCTGACTCCCAGTACCCCAGCATATCAACTGTTTGAAGAGGCTACTGTTCTCCAGTGAGCGCTGCAGCCTCTTTCAAGACCAGTGATGTCATGTTCATCAGTCACATGGCCTATGTGCAGCTCAGCCCCATTCAAGTGAATGGGTCTGGACCTCAAGACCAAGCACAGGCATTATACAACTTATGGTACAGTGTTTGGTATGCTGTGAGGAGATCGCAGCACTCACTGGAGCCCAGTAGCCTCTTCAAACAGTTAATTGTGTAAGCACTGTGAATTAACCACCTCCAAAAAGATATTGATGGCCTATCCTGAGGATAGGTCATTAATATTTTACCCCCCAAAAAACACTTTCATTTTCCAAAGTATCTTAATGAAAGATAAAATCTAATTGGTTTATATGGCAAACTACCCCACTTCTTTTTGATAAACCTTGTTTTTCTTTTTTGTTATTAGACTTCACAAGCAACACACAAAAATCACTATATCTGACATTAAATAGATTGTGAGGATCCTTGAGAACTATAAATAGAAATAAAGTAGTAAACCCTATGTAAGTTCGTTGGATATTAAATGACATGTTTATTGGTTTTTGTCCTCTCCTTGGGCACATTCAATATCACCCTTTTTATTTAACGCTATAAGCTGAATTGCTGCATGTCATCCTATAAGGATAAGATGGCAGAAACTGATTGCAGACATCAATCATTGCCTCAGTTACATTTCCATTGACAAGTAGATGTTAGTCATATTAGTGATGCTTGGTATTCTAGTGTCAAGGATTCATGTAAACATGGCAAGTCAAGTATAAAAAGTATCAAAAGTCAGACATGTTGTATATATCGTAAGCTGATGAGCAGGGGAATGTAAATCAATAAAACTGCAATAAGACAAAAACAGGATTCCGATTCATGAGTTCAGTGAGACATTTGAAGCAAAACCACAGTGGGTTGTTAAAAGTTAGCAAAAAGGTCCTATTTTTTCAATAAACAGTCAGATTTTTGTCCATGGGTTGCATCTGGTATGACAAACTCAGCACCATTCATTTGAATGGGGCTAAACTGCAACAGCAAAACCAGTCAATGTACATAGCGAGAGCCGAGCAAAGAGCAAGACCACGTTTTGTAATCTTAAACAGTTATATTACAGAGATTCAAACCAGCACCCGGATACTTTTACATGTAATTCAAAAATTAGAATACCCACTGAGTTATTCAATAAAATCTATCTGTATAGTGCCCCTTACTGCTTGTTCTTTTCCTAGTTTCTTTGTCCGCATTTCAGAGGTGGTCGCAGATGCTCAGTTCCATCCTTCAGCTGCCACCAGCAATACCTTTTGTTAGAAGAACATACCCCTGAGCTGTGACAGGGACAGAGCTGCAACGGAAAAGACACACCCCCTGACTAAGGACACACCCCCTGAGCTGTGATAGGGAGAAATCTGCAGCAGGAAAGGCAATAAGACATGCCCCCTGAGCTGGCAGCTTGAAATAAATCTAATATATCTCTAGATCCATGTACGGTACAGGAATGGTTCTAGCGTCGGTAGATATTGTCATGTACTATATGATTTTCATTTTTACATTCCCTACTGATTCTACTGATGAAACTTTAGCTCACTATAGAAACCTTTGTAGAATCAAAAGGGTTCTGGGTGTCCATATGGGTGGTATGCTTCTCATATTCAAATATCTTGTATACTAATACTGAACATGAGCTCCCCAAGTCGGAAGTGTCCCATACAGATTAGATTGTCAGTCAAACCTACCTCAGGGGATTTGGCTGACAAGAAACTAATCAGTATCGGGGCATTTACTTAAAATTTTTGGTCACTTTCACGTGAACTTTATGAATTATTTTTTTTTAAAATAGTGCAATCAAATATTGTGCCTTTGAACTCAACTTTGTAAAATTTTGACATAATTGTTTGTTCTTTTATTATACCACGTTATTGTGAACTGCTAATTTAGTGTTAGCAATGTTTTAACCCTAGGCCATACATTAACCTGGTACATAGCAGATCCATCACCTCCTAACTTTTTTCTAATACAATATCTGCCGGGTGTACAGTCCACTATGGTCATCAATCATCATGGGTGCCCTGAGATCACTGTGGAGACCTTTAGCTCAATGATACTGTGCATATACTGTACTTGAAGTTTCAGATCGGCAAAAGTCTTTAGTTTCCATACGTTTGGCGGACGTATATATCTCATAGAAAGCCAATGGATAGACAAGGTTTATGTGTGGAATATGTCAATACCTTTGTGTTGCTTTTATGCTTCATGTTGTATATTAGCAAAGAGCCTGATGGTTGAGGTTGGTGAGACACGTTCCTATGTAAAGTGACTGTATGGATCGCTCACATTGCAGCAATTATTCTGCACTTCAAATACAAAATTGAGACATTTTGTGACTTTGAGCTGATGTATAATTAAACCATATATTGATTATGCAGTTTATTTTGAACGTTGTTCTGTACTGCATCAACATCTTACACAATCTCCATACAATATATAATTATATTCTAGCTCGGGTCTGCATGTTGAATAGTAACACCAAAATATAATGAATGCATTAGTGTAATTTTACCCAGATTCCACCAGGTGCTGCCAAAGAACATTCTGCTTAAGAGAGTTTAACTGGAAGAAACAAGATGCAATTAGCATCTATGAATTTGTAAGTGCATAATTAAAATTGAAATGAGATGTTTGTTTATCTTTATATACCTTTTTATGTCACAAGGGAAAAGTACGTGGAAAGCTCATGATTTTACCACAATACCGAGCATAACACTGGATGTAAAAGATTTCTGGGACTAATATGTATAGGTGTATATGTATTTATATGTAGAAACATAGATAGTGAATCAGATTTCCATCTTTTTTTCACTTAAAAGGGGTATCCCATAAAAATATTCACAAGATAGGTGATACATATTGGATCTTAAGGGGTTTGAACTTGGGGACCCCCAACAGTATGAAAAATGATAATTCCCTAAATCCCTCTTTTCATCAGCATTATTTTCTTTACAATTTTTTAAAGGGCATCTATCAGCAGATTTGTCCCTATGACACTGGCCGACCTGTTACATGTGCCCTTGGCAGCTGAAGGCATCTGTGTTGGTCCTATGTCCACATTGCTGGGTGATGTCATAATATATGCAAATGAGCCTCTAGGAGCAATGGAGGCATTGCTGTTACACCTAGAGGCTCTGCTCTCTCTTCAGCTGTCAGGGCCAAGCAGGCATGGACAGGCATGATCACATTTAGAGCTGAGCCTCTAGGAGTAACAGCAATGCCC
This sequence comes from Bufo bufo, assembly GCF_905171765.1. Taxonomy (NCBI): domain Eukaryota; kingdom Metazoa; phylum Chordata; class Amphibia; order Anura; family Bufonidae; genus Bufo; species Bufo bufo. The sequence continues at coordinate 75,869,234 of NC_053395.1, read as the reverse complement.
CCATTGTTCCTAGAGGCTCATTAGACATTTTTTCTCAGCAATTTGGGCACATATGAACATGGAACCAACACATATGCCTTCAGCTGCCAAGCACACATGCAATAGGTCAGCTATTTTCAATGAGAAAAAATCTGACGACAGAAGCCCTTTAAGAATTCTGCAGCAGGTCCTCCAGATGAGAACACCGTTGACCTTGCCCTGAACACCCTTCTTTTTCTGCCACTTTATATTTTTGTTTTCTTCTTTGTCCATAAAGTATACCTTTGGCAATATCTTCTTCTTATACCTGGGAGTAGCAAACAGCTAAGATATGGCAGGTATTATTGACTCGGAATCTATCAATTTGTCACAGAGTCAAATAGGCTTCAGAGTAAACTTAGTCCCTGTTCTCCCGTATCCCACCTTCTCTCTGTCTCTTTGTAAAGTCTTTTGTTAGGCATTATATCACATTGTCTGCAGTATCGCCTGAAAAGTAAAGCCTGGAAAAAATATTTTAAGACAGTTAAGCTTCTTAACATGTGTAGATTTTAAGAAATCTTTGATACTGCCCTTGATAAAGTCTACTGAATTTGGCTTAAGCACCACCAGTCCATGAAGGCAGAGTTAGCGCAGGATATGCTAATACTAATATGTCTCACTGTATTACTGGCCGTCATTTTAATTCCCAGTTAGCAAGGCACAGTGAGATATTTTCATGACAGCGTTTCTCTCACATATTAAGACAGCATACATATCGGTTACAGCTACTGGAGAGACAGCACTTTGGTTATTTGCAAGCTGGCTGGCTAATGTTATGTTTCTAATATTTAACAACAGAGGTTCATTTCTGCATTGACATAATTGGATTGTTGCTGGAAATTTCAGATACTTACAGCCAGATCACCTGCACTGAACCAGCAATTTGTATCTTTTCATTCTAGAAGAAAGCAGTATGATTGATTGGTTATTCATATATTTTGGATCATGCTAAGCTCGGCAAACGTTTGAACTTAAGGGGGTTGATGCTGAGATTGTAATCACTGCAGTCAACAATCCATTAAATATGAAGGCTCTGCAATTTTAATAGATTGGTAGCTCATGAAATGTTAGTTAAATAAGCCTCTGTAATTATGGGAATTCTGGAATTGCTAATCACAGTACATTAAATGAGAGCTGACAGAATTTGAAAATAAGCATGAATTGTGTTGGCACATAAGAATTTATTATTTATTATACATGCCAGAGACCATGAGTTTTCCTAACAGAATGCTAGAAAATAATTAATGTTTTCTAGATATGTGTTTAGTAGTGATTAAACCTTTATCTGATTAGGAGATCCCTCTGGTCCCTAGTACATGTAGAGCAACATGGTTTTGTTAGCCCTACGTGAATTTTGTATTGAATGGGTTGTCCGGGTTCAGAGCTGAACCTGGGCATACCCACATTTTCACTCAGGCAGCCCCCTATAATGAGCATCAGAGCATTTTATGAAATGCTCCGATGCTCTCCTTTGCCCTCTGCTGAATTGCGCAGGTGTAACGGTCGCGTACATACACACACAGGGGGGAGGGAAGTGACCACTGCGCTCCACCCTTACCCCTGGCCCTGCCTACTTGCCTCGCGAGTCCTAATGACAGCTGACAACTGGACGGCAATCCCTAACTTGGAATAAGTGCAGGGATGACAGACAGACAAACAACAGGACGTGAACGGACCGAGTCAATACCAGGAAAGCTACAAAGTACAAATGGAGCAAGCAGAGAATTGTCAGGAGAAGCCGGGGTCATAAATACCAGGAGAGACGTGAAGTACCAAAGGAGTCAGCAGAGGATCGTCAGGAGGAGGCCGGGGTCAAATACCAGGAGAGCAGCAAAGTACACAAGGAGCAGGCAGAGGATCGTCAGGAATTCAGCAGGAGGTAAGTACGCCAGGAAAGACCAAATCACAGGTGGAACCTAAATTAACAGGCAACCTGTGGCCAGCAGGCTGCCTGTATTTATAGTGGGGAGTGAGGGTCATGTGACGTGGCCAGCGTCACATGACCGACAGACCAACCAGTCGAGCACCGAGTGATCAGCTCGGCGCTCAAGGCAGACTAGGAGCAGGCAGCCGCCCAGCTAGTAAAGCCGCCCTGGGAATGAGGTCAAACACAGATCCTCATTACCAAAGCTAAGCAACAGTTCTGCGGGCAATGGGGGACCGAGTGCACCTTCGGAACCCCATTACAGCAGGGCAAAGGCATTTTATGGACATCCGTTAACATACTGGCTCTCCATAAGGACTGCTAGGCGGAGGCTTCTGCCCAGCAGTGAGCCTGATGATGTCACCGGCAGTAATGGGCGGGCTTTAGCACTGCCCTAGCCTGTAAAACAGCTAGAGCAGTGCTAAAGCCGGCCAATCAGTCACCGACAACACCGCTGGGCGAAAGCCTCCGCCTAGCAGTGTGGCAGAGTAAGCAAACAAGCCCTTGCCATGCGCAATACGGCACTGGACAAGGGAGAGCATTGGGGCATGAAATGCTCTGATGCTCATATCAGGGTGGCTGCCTGGGTGAAATTGTGGGTATGCCCGGGTTCAGCTCTGAACCCAGACAACCCCTTTAAGTAGAAAACCAGAATGGCAGCAAGATGAGGGTAGATGAGGATTATTTTTTTTTTCTTTCACTTTTTGGGCATCACCATATGCAACTGATGGAATAAGGGTAGCTTCAGGGGAAGGATATATAAGAAATGACAATTTGCATTGTGATCTAATGTAGAAAACATGAGAAGCATTTGTGACTGTCTTAGACATCCTATAGTTTGCCACCACAAGTTTTTAAAGGAGCATAATAAAATAGAGTTAATATATAAGTATTATTCCGAATGTTAAAGCTACTGTTGATACTGTTCTGCATTACTGTACTTTTCTATTATAAATTCAGATATTCCTGACTGTAGTGTGGGCATCTACAAGCCAATCTGCCTTAGCTAGGTTCTTTATACACAGGGCTGGGACAGCAAGCTGAGTCTTTGCTCAGTGTAAAGGTTTCGGCAGATCACCTTACTAACGTATCTCTTTAAAATGCACTGGAAATTGGATCGCATATAGGATGCATTATTTGAATGGATCTTGTTATTTATGTTAGCATTGAATTGCAGTGAAAATTTCATACAGTTAGAGTTGGTTAATTGATTACTGGAATGGCTATTTCCGGCTATACAAGATCACATGTCACAAAACATATACAGTATGGATATTGGAAAAACATTCCTCGTTATTTCATTCCTAGAAAGTACACAAACAATGCATGACGATGATTTGTTTGTGTGAAATGAAATGTTATCAGAGAAAAGTGAGCAAGAGCCTAAATGTATCCAAGCTTGTATATAACGAGAATGCAGCAGTCCCATTGTAATCTGTAGGACTTCCAGTAGAAAGTTTTTTATTCCCCTGTAGTGCCACTGCAAAAGAAATTCTAAGTTAAAGAACCTCTGTCAGCATGATCAACCCTGTTAGACCAGACATATTGTCTGTTAGGAACGATCATGCAGATTAAAACTATATACTTTTTTTCTCTGCTTTCAGGGTTGCTGAGTTTTGTGGAGTTTTATCTTTATTCAAATTGGGAAGTTGGAGCAGCAAGGGGTGGGCTGTAGTTCTTGGAGCACTGCTACAGCGATGCCACTTGTGCTCACTACATATCCCCCTTCACCCATTATATCTAGCGCTGTCTTCTGTCACCTACACCGCTGTGCACAAACTCATGATTCTATCTGGAAGCATTTCTCCTCTGCCTCTGAAGACACAGGTGCCTTCACTTCCTAGTGGAATGACGTCATTGGCGCCTGCATACTGTGATTCTGCACTGTTCAGCAAGCAGCAGGAGATAGAGAGTGCAGGAGCTAGAAGACAGCGCTAGACATGACATATAGCACTGTCAATCAAATGGGAGTGTGGAATTTAGCGACCACTAGGGGGACAAAGGACCACATAACTCAGCAACCCTGAAAGCTAGAGAGAAAATAAATACACTGCTTTAATCAGCATGATCAACCCTACCAGGCAATATGCCTGTTTGAATAGAGTTGATCATTCTGACAGAGGCTCTTTAAATCAGAGGCTGTCTGTGTAATGTATAGTGCCATTGGAGTGAATACAATAGCTGGTATTTCTAATACCAGTCTTAATAGCAATCCCACTAAAGTATGAAGTGCCAGAATTATTAAGAGGTAATCATTCTTGTGCATTGGGTCCACCGGGGAGACAGAAGGGGAATCCTCGTTTACTAACTCAAAAATTCTTATTAGGTTATTTGAAAAAGGGTTTCTGAACCAGCCAACACCCTTTAATAATCAATAAACATGCAATCAAATTCCAAATCCAAATCCAGTGCATTCTGCTATTAGCACTCAACGTTTTTACCTATGTTTTGGTGACTTCTGTTGATCTTGCTTCTACAGTGCTTGAGTATAACAGAGAATTGGCAACCACAGCCGCACTTGAACGTAGAAGCAGAAGCTGGTGCAGAATGTACTGTAATATATGGATGTTAATATATTGCAGGAGACTTATAAACTGTCTTAGATTTGTGTTCTGTCTCCTGGAAGATTTACCTTCAAGGAAGAAGAGTGTTTCAAGTGCTTACTCCTGTTCTTCCATATAATATGGCAGGGTATTTGCTGCTGAGTGTCTCTGCTGTGTCGCAATAAAAACTCTAAGCCATCTCTAAGGAAGTAGACGAGCAGCACTCTATTTGCTAAAACAGACACAGCTTTTTGAGCAAATATGAAATGGAAATGCAGTTTTATCAACCCAGTGAAATGCATTTGTAGCATAAAACAATTTTTACAGACCTACAGTACTGTATGGATTGCACTTCATGAATATAGATCTTCATATCAGCATAACAGTAGTCAATGTGGCAAAACACAGTCTACAAGCTTGAGGCTATGTCAATATTTGCAAGAGTTATGTAAAAATATTGCAGGACAGGGTAGTAGCATGCAGTTAAATTCATTGGGGGAGATTTATCAAAACTGGTGTAAACTAGTACTGGCTTAGTTGCACCTAGCAACCAATCAGATTCCACCTTTCATTTTCCCGAGGAGCTCTGAAAAATGAAATGTGGAATTTGATTGGTTGTTATGGGCAACTAAGAGTTTTCCTTTACACCGGTTTTGATAAATTTTCACCTCTGTATCTTCCTCTGCTGCTTATGTGTTCTATCTATAACCAGTAGACTACCATGACAGCAGACTACAGCCAGAATGTCTTCTTTGTGGCTTAGCAATGACACATGTATTTCAAACCTTTTTCCCTCTGGTTCCGGACTCCACCAAGCAAATGTCTAGTATTCACTGTCCATGACCAATCAGGGTTTACTTCCAATAAATTCCAAAAGGTTGTTGCATTTCTATGGGCACTGCCACAAGCATATGTACATCACTTCTAAGTACTGTAATTGTTTTACTGACTGTAGTATGTGGCTGGCACATTTTTATTAATAATAGTATAATAATAATATTAATTCATAGGTTGTGTTTAGAGATGAGTGAATTATAAAAAAAAATGATTCGTCCACGGCAAATCGTGTTAAAAAACGGCTAATTCCTGCCTGCTAAGAGCCTTTATAGTGGTGTAGAACACTGTGCTTTGCAGTAACACGGATAGGGAGTCTGCTTTGGTAGTGAAATAATACTGTGAGTCCGTATGACATGCAGATGACAGGCGTCGCTCTTATAATCACTGCACGCTTCACTTATTTGGGCAGTCACGGGGCCAAAACTGACCAAATAACTCAAGTATGAACTCAGACTTACAGGTCGATGTTAGCGCCAAGAAGAAGCGCACTCCTTTTACACCGTCGCCATTTGATTCCACATAGATGTTATCAAAACCTGTTCTATTAAACACGTATACAAGTAGAGACCCCTGGACAGAGTCACTGATTAATTTGCCCTTCCTCTAATTTGTCAGAACAATAACCCACAAAAAACGGATCCTGTCTGTAGAGCATACGCCTTCACTCGGTCAGCATTTGCTCAATAATCCATCAGTATTGCTAATGCAAAAAACAAAAAACAGGAGTGGATGTAAAACAGAGATGACACATGAATGGAATATTTGCATGTCTTCTGTGTTTTGTTCCCACTCCTGCTTTTGGCTACCAAATCATAAGCCAACTCTGATGGGACCATACAGGCCTTACAGCTGCTAAACAGACAGGATCGTCGACAGATCAGAAGAAAGGTCAAATAAATGATTATGTCAGCCAGGCCGAAAGGCAAAATATTGGACCAATCATGAAGTGGGGAGGGTGGGAACAGCAAGAGGAGACCACAGAGTGGCCCAATGACAGGGTCTGGATTTGGCAGCAATATGAGGAGGCCACCGAGTAGCATAATGACAGAGTCTGGAGGTGGCTGCAGTATGAAGAGGCCACCAAGTGGCACAATGACCGAGTCTGGAGGTGGCGGCAGCATCAGGAGGTTGTCATTGTTTTCATGTACTTTTTGTATATTTGTTGTTTCATAATATATATTTTACTCACACTTTCAGATGTCACACGACCTCACACAACGTCATTTGGTCCATACAGCAAAAGGAGTTTTTCAGTCACCTATCATTTTTACCGAAAAAAAAAACAATTTTAAATAGAAATATTCACCACGACGTCATTCGGTTCATACAACAAAAGGAGTTTTGAAGTCACTTATCAATATTACCAAAAAAAAACACTTTGAAAGAGTGGCACAATGACAGAGTCTAAGGTGGCGGATGCAGCAGCAGCATCATGAGAAGGCCACCGAGTGGCACAATGACAGAGTCTGTAGATGGCAGCAGTATGATGAGGCCACCGAGTGGCACAATGCGAAAGTCTGGAGTTGGCAGCAGTATGAGGAGGGCAGTGAGTGGCATAATGACAGAGTCTGGAGTTGGCAGCAGTATGAGGAGGCCACCGAGTGGCACAATGACTGTGTCTAGGGGTGGCAGCAGCATCAGGAGGTTGTCATTGTTTTCATGTACTTTTTGTATATTTGTTGTTTCATAATATATATTTTCCTCACACTATCAGACGTCACACGATGTCACACTTTGAAAGAGTGGCACAATGACAGAGTCTGTAGATGGCAGCAGTATTATGAGGTCACCGAGTGGCAAGGTGACATAGTTTGGAGGTGGCGGCAGCATTCAGAGACTACAGAGTGGCATAGTGACATAGTGTGGAGATGGCAGCAGCATAAGGAGACCACAGAGTGGCAAGGTGACATAGTGTGGAGATGGCAGCAGTATGAGTAGACCACAGAGTGGCAAGGTGACATAGTGTGGATATGGCAGCAGCAGCAGGATACCACAGAGTGGCAAGGTGACATAGTGTGGAGATGGCAGCAGCATGAGGAGACCACAGAATAGCAAGGTAACATAATGTGGAGATGGCAGTAGCAGCAGCATTAGTAGATCACAGAGTGGCAAGGTGACATAGTGTGGATATTATTTTTTATATAGTTTTTTTAATATATTTATTATATGGATTTAGTTTTGCACTGGCACTTTAAGAAATATATGTGATATATAGTATATGTAATTGCACACAATGTATGGGTATGAACATGCATTTTAATATATCGGTTACTTTTGCACTTTTTGTGATATGCGATATATGTGACTGCACAGATCATGTGTGCTTGAGCATGTATTTTAATATATCGGTCACTGCTGTTTTCTTTTAATTATGTATACAATCATATACAGTCACGTTAGCACTGTCTATGGTAATATTTTTGTTTTTGGTTTTTATTGATTATTGGGTGTAATATAGATCATAGTGGCATATAGGTTCAGTAGTTACCTTATTGAATTTTAATGTTCCCTTATATATATCTCTAGCTGCCCCGTATAATCTCCTATGTACCTGTCTTGCGTACGGCCATCCTAGTTTGCGGGTCACGTGCGTTCCACTGGGCCACGGTCCCACACATGCGCTGTCCGGCCCCATCCTGACGTGCTCCATTGTCATCATCACGTTTTTGTGCTTGCTCAGTGAGGCGGCGCGGACGCGCTGGAAGGATGGCGCCGCACTTCATGGGGGTATCACGCCCGATTGGTGAGAACGCATGTGGCCATAATGAGGTAATTAAACCCACTCCTCGGTCCCTATATATACCCTTTGTTTTAAATCTTCTGTACCTCCTGACGAAGCCGTTGAGGTGAAATGCGCGTCGAGGTCCTGCGCTTGGGGCTTTTCACCTCTCTTTTGGTCAGACCATGTCTTCAGGTACGTCCCTTGTATAATGTGTCCATGGTTACACCGTTATGACACATTGTCTATATTAGACCTATGTTACATACTGAGGTTGGACGTTGGTTATTTCTCATCCACTTGGTATGTATTTTTTCACATAGTTATTTTGGGTCTTATACTGTGTGCCTCATATCAAATGGTGATTATAGCTTATTTGGCAGCAATAGCTTTACAGCATAATCCCTTATAGGGGTGGGTAATGTATATTATTACCACTTTTGTTATATTTTTCTGTTTAGATAATTTCTGACCATTTTTTGTGAGGTACTGTTGTATCTGGAGACTGTTATCACAGTTCTGCAGAGTAATATGGCTGTCCAATGAGGTTTTGCCCCTCACTTCTCTGTATATCTTTTTCCACCTTGCCCTTTTTCTCCATATTTTATATATATATTATTGTAATAAAGTTGGTATAATTTTTCGATAATTGACCCCACAGCTTTTTTTTTATTTTTGTTGCTATGACATAGTGTGGATATGGCAGCAGCAGCAGGATACCACAGAGTGGCAAGGTGACATAGTGTGGAGATGGCTGCAGAATGAGGAGATCACAGAGTGTTAAGGTGACATAGTGTGGACATGGCAGCAGTATGAGGAGGCCACAGAGTGGCAAGGTAACATAGTTTGGAGATGGCAGCAGCAGATGCATCAGGAGACCACAAAGTAACCCGATAAGAGACTGGGGCGGTGGGTAGCAATACCAGTCCAGTACCCGCTTGGCTTCAGATGTGTGGCATCAGGTGGGTTGCAAAATCTGAGTAGTAGCTGAGGCAGGTATTCAGAAGAAACTGGTCTCTTTTATCAAAGTGTTGGTGTGGCATTATAGATAATCAAGTCTGGTGCATCAGGAATTGGTGGTTGGAAATCCTAGCTGATCCACACCTGATTCATCTTGACAAAGGTCAGTCTCTCCACATTTTGGGTGGACAGGCGAGTTCTCCTTGGGGTAACTATGGACTCCACCACACTAAACACCCGCTCTGATGCCACACTACTGGCCGGGCCGGACAGCTTTTCCAGGGCAAACTCTGCTAGTTGTGGCCACAAATCCAGTTTGGCTATCCAGTAGTCCAGCGGATCTTCAATGTGGGGTTGCAGGGTGCTGTCCAAGTATGCCACCACCTGCTGGTTCAGGTCCTGCTCCAGGTCTACATGCTGCTGTTGGTGAGTAGTTTCTTCACTATGCGGGTGAAAAAAGCTACTCTTCAGCGACTGTAGACTCAGGCTGCTGCTTATGGAGCTGGTACTGCTCCTGCCACCCCTCCCTAGCAGCCATGGCAGGGGAAAGTGAGTGCAGATAGGCAACAGCCAACTGACTACATAGGATGTCTATGTAGTAGTTCAGTTTGTCCTCCCTCTCGTCGGGTGTAGAAAAGTCCCCCATTCTGGACCGGTAGTGAGGGTCCAACAAGGTGGAGAGCCAGAAGTCATCCCTCTGCCGAATGGTGACAATTCAGCTGAAACTAAGCAAGCAAGTGAGCATGCATCGTGCCATTTATGCAAGTGACTCGGACGGACTCCCTGCCTCCATCTCCACTGCATACTGCCATGGTGTGTCCAGGTCCTCTGTCTCGTCTTCCTCACCGCCTTGTAGCCCCTCTGACTGCTCCTGCTCCTCCTGCCCTGTCATCTCAGTAGAGAAACCACCCATTTGGCTACACATTGCCTGTGCTCCAATGTCCTCCTCCCCTCCTCCTCCTTTTCCAGTTCAGCCCCCACAGGGCCATGAGATTGAGGCGCCACGTCTCCTGTCCCCTGATCAGACATAGTTCCAGGACATGAAGCAGTGGAATGACGTTGTTCAATCCGTATTCATGGCGACTGACAAATAATATGGCCTCCTCAAAGGACCTGAGCAAACGGCAGGTGTCACGCATAAGCTGCCACTGGCTGACATCAAAGTTACACAGTGGAGTACTCCTATACGCTTGCATCATCAAGAAATCGTTGATGGCCTTTCTCTGTTCGTATAGTCGGTCCAATATATGGAGGGTGGAATTCCAACAGGTGGAAATGTCGCATATCATCCTATGTTGGGGGATGCCGTTCTGCCACTGCACCTTAAGGAGGGTGTGCTTTGCGGTATACAAGTGACTGAAGTGCATGCAAAGTTTCCTACCCATTTTTAGGATGTCTTGCAGATGGGTGGAAGACTTCAGGAACCACTTGACAACAAGATAAGAGCGGAGAAAGCCAGGATTCCTCCCCTGTGTGACTCTGTTCGCCAAGGCAAACCCGGTGCAGAACAGCGTGACCGCCAATCCCTGCACATGTGTTATGCTGGAGGGGCACTGTGACTTGTAACTGCAGTGGAGGCTGAGGACATGGTGGAGGATGAAGAGGCAGAGGCGGAGGCGGACATTGTCGCAGGACCAACGCCATGACAACGTGGAGGTGGTGGAAGCGGCGTGACCTGGCCAAGTTGCTGGTGTGGCTGTGCAGGAACCACATTCACCCAGTGGGCAGTAAAGGACATGTATTGTCCCTGACCGTAGTTACAGCTCCACACGTCAGTGCTGCCATGCACTTTGGCAGACACCAACAGGCTCAAGCACCTTCTGTTCTACATATTTGTGCAGGGCTGGTACTGCCTTTTTCAAAAAGAAATGATGGCTTGGGTCTCTCCACCTCAGCTCGGTACAAGCCATAAGTTCTCTGAAAGTTTTGGAGTCCACCACTTGGAACTGCAGCACCAGCAACTTTGACAGGAGCACGTTCAGCTTCTGCGCCGTTAGATGCGTGCATGCATACTGCTGTCTCTTGGCAATTGCTTCGGTGATCGATTGCTGAAGGAATGACTGACGAGGAGTAGAAGCAGGAGCATCTGGACCATCAGAAGATGGGAATGACAGAAAGCTCCCTTCGGCTGAGGTGGTGGAGCCGTGACTGGCCGAAACCGGGTGCATGCCACTGGGTGATGCAGCAGTAGCTGCGGCAGGCTGTACCAGCACATCGGAGCCACGGTTCTCCCAGGCCACTGCATGGCGACACTGCATATGTTGACGCAGGGCTATAGTGCCAGCATTGACACCCTGGCCACGCTTCACCTTCTGCCCACAAATTCGACATATGACCACATTCACCTCCTCTAACACTTTGGAAAAAAAACTGCCACACCGCCGAGAAGGTAATTTTTCCCCCCAACAGTCCGCACTGACTGATTGCTACCGCCGCTGCTTCCATGAACGCCTGCACCACTACTTCTCGGGAAGGTAGGCTTCTGCAAAGCAGGTGGTCTACCCCGGGCATATTTGGCCCCCAACCTCCCACTGCTGCCACCCTGCTGACTCCCGGCCACTTGCTGGCTCAGCTGCTGCCACCCTCTTCTCCTGATGATGACAAAGCCCCTTCTTCACTCGGCTCCCAAGTGCGATCGGCTTTATCATCATCGAGTTGTGTCTGCACATTACTGATGTCCACCTCAACGGCCTCTGGGTCAGGAGCCTGACTCGCAACACAAGCTCCCGTGCCACTCTCCTCATCACTACTTGCCCGCCTAGCGAAGGAAGTGGCGGAAGTCTCCTCCACATCTTGGCTGGGCAGTAGCTGATGACTGTCCTCTAGTAGCTCAGTCTTGCTGAAAAGTGAAGCTGAGCCCACTGCATGTAGTACTTCTTGCGGTGATGGAACAGAAAAGGCCAGAGGCAGGTTGAGGACAGATGAGGGCCTGCTTTGGGGCCATGCCAACTAAGGGTTATGTCTGACGAACCCATCGACTGTTGGCTGGGGATGTCTCATGTCACTTGGGATGACGATGATGATCGAGTTAACCAATCAAGAACTGCAGGGTTGCTGGTCAAGACACGACCGCTAGATGACACCCTGAGCTCAGGCCTCTAGCTGTGACTACTGCTGCCATGACCCCTTACTCTGCTGCGACCTCTGCTTGCGCCTGAAACATTCAGGCCTCTGCCACTCCTCTGTGCATGGCCTGGCACTTCTCTGCCTGACATACTTGTAGCTGAACTAAACAAATTAAATGGAAATTAAAACATCCCTAAAAGCGACAAATGTATTTTTCTTTTTGTACTGAAATAGGCTACTTAACGCTTTCACTACAATTAACTGCTGAAATGCACTGAGAAAATATTTTTCTTGTTGTACTAAAATACGACCCTATATGCTTTGACCTGAAAAAAATTAAAGAGTGAACTGCGTATATATATTTCTTGAAGTACTGAAATACGCCCCTGCTTTCACCAGAAATAACTGCAGCAGTGAACTGAGAATATATATTTCTTGTTGCACTGAAATTGGCCAATATACTCTTTGACGGGAAAAAAATAAAGAGTGAAGTGTGTATATATATATATATATATATATATATATATTTCTTGCAGTACTGAAGTAAGCTTTCACCAGAAATAACTGCAGCAGTGAACTGAGAATATATATTTCTTGTTGGACTGAATTTGGCCACTGTACGCTTTGAACCGAAAAAAATTTAAGAGTAAAATGCGTATAAATATTTCTTAAAGTACTGAAATACGCCTCTATACGCTTTCACCAGAAATTACTGCAACAGTGAAGTGCGTATGTATTTCTTGAAGTACAGAAATACGCCCCTATACGCTATCACCAGAAATAACTGCAGCAGTCAACTGAGAATATATATTTCTTGTTGGACTGAAAAAGGCCACTATACGCTTTGACCAGAAAAAAAGTGAAGTGCGTATATATGTTTCTTGAAGTACTAAAATATGCCTCTATACGCTTTCACCAGAAATAACTGCAACTGTTCAGTGCTTATATATATTTTTATTTTTTTACTGTAATATGCCCCTACAAGCTTTCACCAAAAATAACTTCAACAGTGCAGTGTGCATATATTTTTCTTGTTGTACTGAAATACGCCCCTATATGCTTTCAACAGAAATAACTGCAGAAGTGAAATGCGTATATATATTTTTTTTGTTGTACTGAATAAGATACTAAGATATAAGCCACTAAAGGCTTTCCAACATAACACTTGCAGCCCAATAGCAAAAAGCTGGAATGACAGAGCTGTCTAATGACTATTTGGATCACCAAATAATCGTTCCCTGCACTTTTAAAACACTTTCCTATCAATAACCCTAGCGCCTTCTGACATCTCACCCTGCACTAAGATGCTGTGAAATGATTCCTCCCTATCCTTTTCCTGCACTTATAAATCCTTTTTTACGTTTTTTTTTTTAAACATAGAGGTTTTTACAATTGCTGTCCCTAGCGCCATAAAACGTCTGTCCCTGCACTCTGAACGCTGGAAAATGGCAGAATCTAAAATGGCTGCTGTATTTATAGGGCTGGCTAGCTGATGATTGGTTGCATGCAGGCATGTCAATTTAGGTGATCCCGCCTTCCCAGAGTTCCTTGCCCCATTTCCTCAGTCCTCACACGTTTAGCCATCATTTTAGGAAAATTGCAATTCGTTACCCCGAAGCGCAAGGAAATTAAAATTTGTTGCAAATCAAATTTTTCCTGAAATTCGGATCGAATTCCACTTCATCAGCTTTGATTCACTCATCTCTAGTTGTGTTAAGACAGTTGGTGTGTAACCACTGTGTCAAACCAACCAGTTTGCTTTTTAGCTAAACATAAGGCCGTTAACCTGGCAGCTCCCTGGTATTCATATTTTAACCCCTACACAAGGATTTAGATTTTGCTGCAGGGAGCCACCAGGTTGCTACCTTTGGAGTAGTCCTGGTGTGGTAAACAGCTGACCCACAGGGACACTGGTGCAAGGCACTAAAGGATCAAGCAAAATACATAGTCAGAAACAGGCAGAAGTCTGGGCAGGCAGAGTTTCTACAAATCAGAGATACAGGTCTGAGGTCAGGACTGGCAGCAGAGGGTCACAGTGGTAACAAGCACTAGTCAGTACATGTGCAGACAACAGAGAATAAATACCTTAGCAGGAAACATGCACACTAGGAACCTAATTGTTCAGGCAAGGAAATTAGGTCAGCAGCTCAGTGTTATAGCAGGAGCTGAGTAGCAATTAGAAAAAGCCATGTTGCTGCACACAGAGCAAGGAGAGGAGGGGAGTGGTACTGAAGGCAAATGGGGGTAGCTGCTAAATGAGTAATGTTCCTAACAGACACAGCGAGGCAGCGACAGGCACAAGCCACTAATGTAAAAGTGTGCACAATGGTATCTGTATATTTAAATGAGTTGTCACTGCTATTAAACCTACAGTTATGTATGAGCCCTGCAAGGTGAAATATCTGCATGATAGAACCACCATATTAGTGCTCTCTGACCAAATTAAGGAGACAGTTTGTATAAACCAGATGGTTATTGTCATCAGTATCGCTGGATAAATATAGAGACACTATAAGCTTCAATTCTTCCATAGTTCAGTACTATGAACCTCCTAGCTAGTGGTTACTGTAACTGTGATCTAAAAGCAACAATGGATACACTTGAAGGAGTGGTCCAGAAGCTTAATATTAATGACCTATCCTTAGGATAGGTCATCAATATCTAAATGGGTCAGTCCAACTACAGGCACCTCTGCCAATCAGCTGTTTGAGGAGGTTGCAGTATCAGTGCAGTTTACCTAGCACAGCGCCATCTATTGGATAGCGGCTGTGCTTGGTATTACATTGCAGACCCATTCTCTGGAATAGGACTGAGTTGTGCCTAAGCCATGTGACAGATAAGCATGTTTTTATAGGCTTAGGACGAGACCATGGTGCTCACTGTGGTCTCTTCAAATAGCTGATCAGCAGGGCTGCCAGAGTCAAACTCCCACTGATTAGATATTGATGCCCTATCCTGAGGATAGATCATCAGTTTTATACACCAGGACAACCACATTAATACTCTGATACACAACTAAAGCGATGACAAACTATTCATGAGGTCATCATAATTTGTAAGTATACTTTTAAGAGCTATTGAAATGACTGGTAACCTCTGGTAGCCACCTAATGCAGTGAATATGAACTTTTTGCTCCATCATAATGGAAAGCAATTTTATATTGTTCACATTTTCTGAGAAAGGATATGAGATTTAGCCAGTTCTGGGAACAAGAACATAGACTTTTTGGAGAGCGTGAATATTTCCGATAAAGCAATGCCATAATATCAAGGATTAAATTCTGAAATGTGTATTCACTCTATTAGGTTAATAGTTGCTTCACTAATATCAATTTCATTGAGATTTTGAAGAAATTGCAGTTGTTTCACCTTTTCACATAGTAATCTACAGGATATTTTCCTCATGCATTTTCGGAAGGGCACAACGAGCTTTTGATAATGTTTTTAAGTGCTTTTATCTGCCATAGGCAGCAGTTGGACAAACGCTATAGAACATACTCCAAATGCCATGAGAAGTGCATTATCCTGTAAATGTTAGATTAGATCAAAATTACATCCTGATAAGCATAATCGAGATGCTGTGATCAGGTGCTCAGAGCCAAAGAACCTCACAGCTATGCAGCTATTCCAATCAAAGGTAGATTGAGCAGTTTCTCTGATGTGGTCTTATCAGTCTCAGTTTAATGTAAATCCTGTTACAGCAGCTTTGTCCGATGTGCCTGTAGCTTTGTTCTGAACCTTTCAGTAACAGCTCATTGAAGCAGAAACAGCTCTGTGAATTGATATTATAAGCCTGCTTGTTTTATTCATTGTTGAGGCAACAGTATATAACAAAAAATATATATCTGTTTTTGATACATTTCCTATTCGGTGGGAGAAAAAATGTGCTTGGTTGCCCTCTATAAATAAACTCTCTGATTTGAGAGTGGAATGGAACAAATCAGGAGTGATTCTTCTTCTTTTACAATGTCTTGTAGAGGGGTGTAGCTATAGGGGTTTAAAGAGGACCTTTCACTAGAATAAAACATCTAAACTAACTATACAGACATGGAGAGCGGCACCCAGGGATCTCCCTGAACTTACTGTTATACCTGGGCGCTGCTCCGTTCGTCCGGTATCTTCATAGTTAGGCTCCACCCAGGGGAACCTCCAGGCATCTCATTCTCCCATGCTGTAGCGCTGGCCAATCACAGCGCTCAGCTCATAGCCTGAGAGGCTTTTTTTTTCTCTCAGGCTATTAGCTGAGTGCTGCGATTGGCCAGCGCTACAGCCTGGGAGAATGAGACGCCGGCAGGTTCCCCTGGGTGGAGCCTAACTATGAAGATACCGGAGCCTATACCGGGTGAACGGAGCGGCACCCAGGTATAACAGTAAGTGCAGGGAGATCCCACTCTACATGTCTGTATAGTTAGTTTAGATGTTTTATTCTAGTGAAAGGTCTTCTTTAAAAGGTAGTAGTTACGGGTAAGTCCGGGTGCCCAAAAGGCCGTTCATCACATAAAACCAGTAATGCTGTAGATGGAGGGACACCAGCATATGGTAGGTGGAAAGCTTTGCTCTAGATTTTGTACTAGGGCTAGGAGATGCAAGTTATTTCTCTGGTCTTGTATTATCATTTGAAAAGATACATTAAAAATAGGAAATGTGGTTATGTAACAAAACATTAGGAAAAAATGAAACAAAGTGTGGCAAAAAATACATAGCCAAAATGATCATATGGGAATAATTCAACATATAAATGTCATGACATCTGTGTTGGGCATTCTGTTATTCTGTTTTGTCATATAGAGAAATCAATGCCAGCAGAGCAATATTTCAGTAGTTTTATTTTTGCCAATTTTAGAAAATGCATGCACTGTTATGTCAAAGGAACAAAGAAGTAGACTGCAAGCCCAATCTGTCACATGACAGGCAGCAACCGTACCCGACTGTTGACTATAATGTGGTACATCCAGTTTCTGTTATGTTGGCCATGATTTTACCAGACAAAATAAATCTGTGTGTTGCACTATTTTGTCTGGTAATTTTTACACAATCTGCTACAGAGGCCCCCGACTGTACCTCCAGCACTGATGATGTAATAAAATCCCCCATAAACATTAATGTATTGTCAGGAGAACCTACCAAGAACGCTGGGTTTGGCTGATAGTTTAAAGTGTAATGAAATCTCTTAACTCCTCCCATACAGGGTGCGTCAGGGAAGAGAAGGATAGGGCAAAAGGAATAATTTTGCCCAATCCTTTTGTTCTCGTGGAAGGTAAGGTAAGTGTCTAGCAGTGTCTTACTCCCCCATTAAATGCACATGTACAATCGGCCAAATCGAATATTTATGTGTATGAGAGAGTGGTGAGGGGATTGGAAAAGATAGCTATCGGCCGAAAGATTGTTTGCCCAACAGCTATTGAACGAGTACAGTATGTCCACCTTAAAAGATGAATAAATGAAATTGATAAATAAATACATTATGTGGTAATAAACATATCAGAATAAAAATGGCAAATAAAGGTATAGGATGGATAGGATAGATGAAGAACCCAGTAAATAACTGTAGGGTCCAAAGAAGTGATGTGAGGAGCTGGATAGGTGACTAAAGAAAATCAGAATGAGGGTGAATTGCAGAAGGTTAACAAACTGGTTTGGTGGAAGTTACCTGTAATGTGTATCAGGACTGCAGTTCCAGCCTGAGCATAGATAAGCAAGATATGACAAGCAAATTTTGTGAAATTAGTTTTGAGTCCGATTTGGTCCAAACCTTCCCACTCCTTCCCTTAACTCTTCAAGCAATATGATATTTTCCTGTTATGCTCAATTTATTTTATATATATATATATATATATATATATATATATATATATATACAGTACAGACCAAAAGTTTGGACACACCTTCTCATTCAAAGAGTTTTCTTTATTTTCATGACTATGAAAATTGTAGATTCACACTGAAGGCATCAAAACTATGAATTGACACATGTGGAATTATATACATAGCTAACAAGTGTGAAACAACTGAAAATATGTCATATTCTATCTAGGTTCTTCAAAGTAGCCACCTTTTGCTTTGATTACTGCTTTGCACACTCTTGGCATTCTCTTGATGAGCTTCAAGAGGTAGTCCCCTGAATGGTTTTCACTTCACAGGTGTGCCCTGTCAGGTTTAATAAGTGGGATTTCTTGCCTTATAAATGGGGTTGGGACCATCAGTTGCGTTGAGGAGAAGTCAGGTGGATACACAGCTGATAGTCCTACTGAATAGACTGTTAGAATTTGTATTATGGCAAGAAAAAAGCAGCTAAGTAAAGAAAAACGAGTGGCCATCATTACTTTAATAAATGAAGGTCAGTCAGTCAGCCGAAAAATTGGGAAAACTTTGAAAGTAAGGGCTATTTGACCATGAAGGAGAGTGATGGGGTGCTGCGCCAGATGACCTGGCCTCCACAGACACCGGACCTGAACCCAATCGAGATGGTTTGGGGTGAGCTGGACTGCAGAGTGAACGCAAAAGGGCCAACAAGTGCTAAGCATCTCTGGGAATTCCTTCAAGACTGTTGGAAGACCATTTCAGGGGACTACCTCTTGAAGCTCATCAAGAGAATACCAAGAGTGTGCAAAGCAGTAATCAAAGCAAAAGGTAGCTACTTTGAAGAACCTAGAATATGACATATTTTCAGTTGTTTCACACTTGTTTGTTATGTATATAATTCCACATGTGTTAATTCATAGTTTTGATGCCTTCATAGTCATGAAAATAAAGAAAACTCTTTCACACACATGAAACGTTAATATACAAAACAGTCGCCCTGTCAAGTCTACAGGCAGGCATTAGGCGGCCTGTTCTCACTTACAGGGGTGTGAGCCCTCCAGCCCGGGTCAATCCGTTGATCACAACGCAGCCCTCCGATCACCGCACACAGACCTCTTGATTTCCACTGTCAGACGGAGGTAATCCTCCCCACATGTCAGTGCTGGCTGGTTTTTATGCCTGGCAAAACCTGGCCTGGAACATGTGGCGTAGTCACCCACCCAGCACTTCCCAGTAAGAGCCGTCCCTGATCAGCTATTACAGCCATACTAAATATCAGGTGTCAAACAGCAACTGCTGCTAACACATAAAAAACGGCTCTAACTCCACCGAGGCCAGGAACCTCGGTGACATGTACCTATCATCCACGATTCCTTGTACCTTCTTACAATATATATATATATATATATATACATATATATACTGTATGTAACTGGAGTTATCTCTAAGCTCAGATGTCAACATTGGATAACTGAATAAAAGTCCAGCCCACTCACTTGAGTTAGTAATACAAAACATAGCAGGGATCCACGGCATGCTCAAGTCCAGGTAATCCCAAAATAGAAGAAATAGGGTCCAGCATATAAATAAAATCCAAAAATGTATTGAAGTAAATCCAATAAAAAGCGTATCCGCTCCTGTACATCACTGACATGTTTCGACCAATTGTAACAGTCGAAACAAGTCCGCGATGTACCGGAGGGGTGGTTTTTTTTTAATTTATTTACCTATTTCTTCTGTTTCCAAAAAAGTTGTGACATTGTATAAGCGTGATTTCTGGATACCTTCACAATCATATCCTGTGAATTTTACTGTTATCTAATAGGCAATTTGAGCTTATTTTTTAACTTGTAACATTTATAGTATGTTAAGATATCTCTCCAACTGTGTGATCATGGTTGTAAGGACAGAATTATCCCCATGTCTTCTGCCAGCTTTAAGTTTGTAAATCACGTTTTTTTTGTCTAAAGCTGCCTTTGCTCATTACATAAATGGCACCAATTTCAGATTTCAGAATGCTCAGTCCTTGGTTTTACTAGGGGATAAGCCTCTAAGTGTCTGTTAACGGCTTTTCATATTTACTGCTCTCCCCTATCGAATAAACATGCACAGAAGACTCTGCAAAACATGCATGCTAGGCCTGGTATGTACATATTTAAAGGGTTATTTAAGTTTTTACTTTTTTGTTTATATAATGGGA
Source organism: Bufo bufo (assembly GCF_905171765.1). Lineage (NCBI taxonomy): Eukaryota > Metazoa > Chordata > Amphibia > Anura > Bufonidae > Bufo > Bufo bufo. Next base: position 75,849,165 of record NC_053395.1, on the reverse strand, counting down.
ATTCATACAATTTTGTAATTTATAGTATATATTTAAAATAAAAATTTAAATAGTTGACCCACTATATGCAGTAGAATGATATAGCCCATGTATCGGTCTTGTGTAATGCATCCATGGCCTAACTAAAACATGGTATCGGTCATGTGAAACCCAACTGGCATTCAGTAAGCAACAGTGTTACATCACATGCATTTGTTGGGTCAGCACTCAGAACATATGTGATAAGTAAATAGTACTAGTCTCCAAATTTTTTTATTGTGGTTATTACAGTAACTATATCACTGTGTGTAGTCACATGGTGGCCTGTCTCTAGGTGATGTTTTAAAATGCCTTTCTCTGGGTGCTGTTGTCAATTAAGTTTAGTGCAAACAAACAAACAACACACAGAGAGATATGTTTCAACATAAACACTGACAGACATGATTTTGAGGAGCTGCTTCTACATACTGTATATACTGTATGCATTTTGCTCCCTAATACAACTACTGTTCCCCTGTTAGATACCTGGGCAGTTAACTAAAAGTCAGGTAACATGATATTTGTGAGCGTCACATGACAGTTCACATGTTTAGTCCTATTCAGCTCTCCTATGGATGCATTTAACAGGACTAAAGCAGTCAGTACCATTTCTTTTGGATGTTGGTGGGCTATGTGGATATAATAAAGATCTGTGATAAAAAAAATTATATATATATATATATATATATATATATATATATATATCAAAGAAAATTGGTCAACATCCTATTCTCTAAATAAATAAATGTAAAAAAACTGAAAATCTCTTTAAGAGGATTTCAGGGAGATATATGTCTTATGTGTATGGCATATCATACAGCTATTTATATTTTTCCTTAAAGCAGGACTCTTTTCATATTTCTTTTTCCAGCCAAGACCTATGCCAGTGATATTTCTCTCTTGTTTTTATCCTTTTCTGCTAAAATCACTGCCAGGCGAAGGCTGTGTTTCCTGGAAAGAAACAGGAGTGTTTCCTGGCTTTACAGTAAAGCCATTCAGCTAATCAAAGCTTAGTGAATCCCTCTGATAGTAATAGATAGTAATTCTTAACCATAAGACTTGGGTCAAGAATGATAAGTTAAAAGCCAATGGAGGAAAAACATATCCATCTAAGCTGGATTGTAGCCAGAGCTGATGCAAAACCATTTATGAATCACATTGTGTTTCAATTAAGGGAATTAACTCAGTTTTTGTACTTATTATGATGATTGCTATTGTTCATGGCTACAATAGAATGAAGACATTAATTAAAGAAACCTATTATGCTCAAAAGCATTTAACCATTGCTCAAATTTTGTTACATTACATAGTAACATAGTAACATAGTATATAAGGCCGAAAAAAGAAATTTGTCCATCCAGTTCGGACTGTTATCCTGCAAGTTGATCCAGAGGAAGGCAAAAAAAACTGCGAGGTACAAGCCAATTTTTCCCACTTAAGGGGGGAACAATTCCTTGCCGACTCCAATAAGGCAATCAGAATAACTCCCTGGAGCAACAACCCCTCTCTAGTAGCTATAGCCTGTAATATTATTACACTCCAGAAATTCCTCCAAGACCCTCTTGAATTCTTTTATTGTACTCACCATCACCACCTTTTTTTACCATAAAGAATCCTTTTCTATGTTTGTGTACAAACCTTCTTTCCTCCAGACGCAGAGGATGTCCCCTCGTCACAGTCCTGGGGATAAATAGATTATGGGAAAGATCTCTGTACTGACCCCTGAATTATTTATAAATAGTAATTAGATCTCCCCTCAGTCGTCTTTTTTCTAAAGTGAATAACCCTAATGTTGATAATATTTCAGTGTACTGTAGTTGCCCCATTCCAGTTATTACTTCAGTTGCCCTCCTCTGAACCCTCTACTATGTCTGCCTTGTCCACAGGAGCCCAGAACTGTACACAGTACTCCATGTGTGGTCTGACTAGTGATTTGTAAAGTGGTAGGACTATGTTCTCATCACTGGGCATCTCTGCCCCTTTTGATGCAACCCATTATCTTATTGGCCTTGGTAGCAGCTGCCTGACACTGGTTTTTACTGCTTAGTTTGTTGTTTATTAAAATTCCTAGGTCCTTTTCCATGTCAGTGTTACCCAGTGTTTTACCATTTAGTATGTACAGGTGATTTGCATTATTCCTTCCCATGTGCATAACCTTACATTTGTCAGTGTTAAACCTCATCTGCCACTTCTCTGCCCAATCCTCTAATCTATCCAGATCCATCTGTAGCTGCATAGTGTCCTCTTCAGTGTTAATTACTTTACACAGTTTAGTGTCATCTGTAAAAAATAATATTTTACTGTGCAAGCCTTCTACAAGATCATTAATAAATATATTGAAGAGAATAGGGCCCAATACTGACCCCTGAGGTACTCCGCTAGTGACAGTGACCCAATCTGAGTGTGTACCGTTAATAACCACCCTCTGTTTTCTATCATTGAGCCAGTTACTTACCCACATACAGACATTTTCTCCCAGTCCAAGCATTCTCATTTTATATACTAACCTTTTATGTGGTACAGTGTCAAATGCTTTGGAGAAGTCCAGATATACGACATCCATTGATTCGCCGCTGTCAAGTCTAGAACTTACCTCCTCATGGAAACTGATTAAATTAGTTTGACATGACAGATCCCTTTATGAATCCATGCTGATATCATGTATTTGCTTGTTTTCATTGAGATCCTCCAAGATAGCATCTCTTAGAAAACCTTCAAACAGTTTACCCACAACAAATGTTAAACTTACCAGCCTATAGTTTCCGGGGTCTGTTTTTGCACCCTTTTTGAATATTGGCACCACATTTGCTATGTGCCAATATTGTGGAACACTCCCTGTCAGTATAGAGTCAGTAAATATCAGAAATAAGAGTCTGGCTATGATATTACTTAACTCTCTTAGGATATGGGGGTGTATGCCATCTGGCCCTGGCGATTTGTCTATTTTAATCTTTTTAAGTCACTGTTGTACTTCTTCCTAGGTGAGACAGGGCACTTTTAATGGGGAATTTACTTTTACATTCTGCATTTCATCTGACAGTTTATTTTCCTCAGTGAATACAGAGGAGAAAAAAATATTTAATAGCTTTGCTTTCTCCTCGTCAGTCTCTGCAACTCCCCCCTCATTGCTCTGTAGAGGGCTGACACCTTCCGGTTTATACTTTTTACCATTAATATAATTGAAGAACATTTTAGGGTTAGTTTTTCTCTCTTTGGCAATTAATCTCTCTGTCTCTAGTTTGGCAGCTTTTATTTGTTTTTTACATATTCTATTTTTTTCCCAAAATAAACAACAAAATGAGCCCTAGGTTGGAGCCCTCGGGATGAAAATTCACTTATTATACAAAAGGTCATCCAGACAAAAAAATATGACTGTAATAAAACTTTTCAATTAATAATACCATTAAAAAAGTTGTAAAAAAGTTTCAAGTTTACATATATTTTAACAGAATTTCATAAAACACCTAAAGCTACTAAAGAATGGCTGATTCCCTTTTAATTGTATTTTGTCAGCAGTAGCAGTATTGTTCATCAAAGAAATTAAGCAAACACTGTCAGTTGTGGGTGTACAATTTTGGCTGTTTCGACCCTCAAGGCTCGAGTAGACAAACTGGTCTCTGTTGGATGTGCTGCACAGCTACATCTGCACCTTCAAAGAAAATATAGCAACACATCCACGTTGCTTCTATATTCCCTATGTGCTCAGGATGCATTCATGGGAGACCAGGATGTTTACTTGAGCCCCAGCGGAGTGTGGATGAAAGTGAAGAAATCCTTCACAAAAATGCCTGCGACAGTAAACCTGAAACTCTACTAGTTCAGATTGAAATCAAAAGTTGATACCCAAGCATCAAACCTAATAAATGTTTAAATACCTTTAGATTTCATGTACTGTATTATTTAGCATAACTCTTATTTAAAGAGGACCTGTCTGCTCTCCTGACACATCTGCTTCAGCAAATAACTGTATTCTCTATAACATAGCAACTCTGGAACATCTTTTCTTAGAACGGTGTGCCACTCCTCTGGGGATTGACATCCCCTGTGCCAAAGGGGCTTGTCTCTATACAGGCAACACTGATCGGACAGTGTCAAACTGCGTAAGGCACGCTCCCAAGTGCTAAAAACTCAAATATCAGTTTATTTATAATATTCTAGCAGAAATAAAAGAGGAACAGCACAATTTAGAGTTGAAGTGTAGAATCTTTTTTCAGGTGGAATGCAAATTTTTACTAAAACAGTCAGGCAGAAGAGTAGGCAGGTCCTCTTTAACATAAATCGAAAGGAAATTATAGTATTATTTTCTAATGTTAGTAATAGGATGGTGTCCTTGCTATCTGGCGTGATATGCAGCAAAATCTGGTAACAAGCGTCCGTTTCATCCGCAGCGCCACCACAGATGTCAAACAAACATTGCATTTTAACAAATGGATTCTCAATATAATGTATCGATATATCATACAAGAGACACCTGTTTGTAGCCATTCTCCATTATGACTAATAAATGCAACCATGAATGAGGGGGAGCCCCCTGTCAATTCCATAATCTGAAAATGTTTGTCAAGCCAGGAATCACCTTTCAATGCGAATACCTCATGAAGCTCAAATCCAAGTTATAACATAATGCTATCCAAAGTAGACAATACTTTCGCATTGTTCCACTTGAAGGAACGATTTACACAGTGTTTGACAGCCAAACATGGAGAGGAAACAAAAAGAGAGAAGGGGGTCTTTGAATGGGTAGCTTACCCCTGGGATCTTTTCTGTCAGACCCCCCAGTGGGACCAGACTTGATGAGGGAATCATACTTATCTGATCCCTTTTGCTGGGTTTTGGCTCCCTCTCATTCCACTGCAAATCTCAGGTCTTCTCGTGTCAACATTCTGTTTGATATGGGTCATGTGGCTGCTGCAGCCAATGACTAGTTGCAGCAGTGAAGTGTACCCCATGTGTTATGTCACTAGGTCATGTGATACATGGGGTACACATCACCACTGCATCTAGTCAAACAGGTTGTTGACATGGGGAGACCGGAAAGCTGCAACAGCATAGGGGAGGTGGCGAAATAAAGATAACCCAGTTGTAGGGGATCAAGTAAGTATGATTCCATCTGAAGATCCCGTCCTGTTGGAGGGTCTGCTTAAAAGGCCCCAGGACTCAAAATCCTCTTTAATTCATATTTTCCTTTAGGGTATACTATTTTGCTGATCAAATAATTTTATTAATAGCTGTGCCACATTTTAAAATTATTAAAATAATAATGCCAAATTGGGTGTGGGTTTTGGGTGGTGCTATCTATTAACATATCAAGATGCGCCCCTGAATATCCTCATCTGGAAATGTTTATTACATAGACCTTTTTAAAATTTTCCAGTATGACTAAGCCTCTCATTTAAGGCTTTACATGTTTTGCTACTTGCATATATCTCATTATGAAATGATTTTATTCTAAGTTGTTCTCCAGAGAGATGATAGTAGAGAGAGGAAAACCTTCAGAGAACTAGATCTAAAGTATATCTTTAAGCTTGCTTGCAATAAGACCTCTGCAAAAATGTACCAAAAAAGTGTTTCCAGACAGTTTAATGTCTGCGACACTTATATCTTTAGATTTTCAAAGTGCATTTTTAGGGCACACTCATTTGGAGTGGTGTCAGAACATGAAAAGTGCACATGAAATACAGTACACCCATTTCATGACTTTAATATGACTAGTGTCTGTATTTACTTTCAATGACTTGGGGTGTAATAGAAATTAACATTAAAAAAACATACGTCAGCAGCAGACAGAAAATTTTCTTTCAATCTTTTTGGTCAGATGAGCAATGTAATTTATGTTATGAAATTTCCATTGATAAATCTAATTTTTATCTGTTGTCTTTTTTAGCAGTCCTGTATTGTGCTACAATGCTGTATTTTCCATGAAATCACACTTTATTAGGTGTATCACGAGCTGAGCCAGGAGTTCTCACATTCATAAGTGCTGGGCTCCTCCTTCCCTCCTGTGGACAGTTTGACAGCTTTCTCCCTATTACTATGCATAAGGAAAAAGCTGTCCATTACTAGTGGGTGGGTTAGGAGAGACAGTATCATGAAGAGCACATATCATTAAGGGAGAGTTCACATCACCGTTATTTTTAAGTTCTTCTGATCCATCAGAAGTACAGAAAAATTAAGAAGAAAAATAATCCTGTAAAAAAATAAAAAATATCCTGTGTATCAATTATGTATCAATTATGGCATCCATTTGAGCCATTTCCGTCTAAAATCCATTTTTTATGGAAATAAATTATTGCATACATGTATTATTTTTTTTACAGAATCCATTATTATTATTTTTACATTTTTCTGTTCTTCTGACGGATCAGAAGAACAGAAAAATAACACTGAGTCAAACTCTCCCTAAGCTGCATCCGATAAAGTGCACGTTTATGGAAACTCTTGCAAGAGAACAAGTGACACATTGTTATAATAATGGTGTATATCACTACTAAACCAGGACAGCATGCATTTGGTGAATGATTTGGAGAGTTGTCCATGGTCTGATGTTTTATCACCTATCTCTTGGACTATCACCTATGTTCACTATATGTGAAGTTTAAGTCAGAAACGTCAAAATATATGGATATTTATAAACTTAAATTTAATTGATTAATAAAAATAAATTTTTGACACCAAGTACTTTATTAGCAAATTGAGAATTGCCAAAACATTTGGGTCAGTAGTCTAGGGTATACATATTAGCAATATTTACTAAGCTAAATGTGGCAGAAATGTGCCTCATTTTGCTCCATTTGCTCGTGTACCAGATTTTTTATGGGTTTTAGGCTCTTTTCTCCTCCTTAGGCCTTTTTTTTAAATAGGTTTTTTTTTTTTTTTTTTTTTAAAAAAGGTAATTGAAAAGGGGTAGGACTTGAAATAGGGACATGGCTTAAAATATTCCAAAATGTGCAAACTTTTGGTGCATAATATTGGTCTAAAGAAAGCCAACCAAAAGCTGACATAAGATAGAAAAACTGTTTAGCAAATGAGCGAATTTCTTGAAATTTGTTTTGTATCAGAATCAGTGATTTTTTTAAACAATTTGATTCACTTCCAAATTAATTCTCCCCAAATTAGATATGCTTCAATTGTACTGTAAATTAATATAAAACATTCTCTGGTGTCCTAGGACTCGTAGTTTTTCTGAAAAGATTCTGAGAATAAATATGAAAGGCAGAAAGAGCACGTAGTATGCTACGCTAAGTTTTTGGGAGAAATGTACCTGTTGTCTGGTGGGTACTCTTTCTCAATATGGAGAATGCCTAGTATCCATGATAAGGATTGTAGGCCTTGGGATTCTAGTAAAAATGTATGCAAATCAGCATGTTTTACTTCTGCTGGCACCAGACAGGCTTAGCTTTCTTTTCCTAATTTTAATATACTTCCCAGCAACCCAAATGTATGCAAACTAGCTTTCCTTCCAAAAAGAAAAGAACACTAAGCCAGTAGAAGTAAAAAAAAAAAAAATGAAATGCCAATTTGCATATATTTTTCCTAGAAACCCAAAGCAGCATTGTCTGGCCAACAATACTTATCCAGCAAACTAGGTCTTCTCCATTATGAAAACGAATACCCTCCAGACCCTGACAAAGACCTTTCAGCTAGTTAATTTTCTCTGATCTGCTCTGATACAGGGGAATCACCTAGAAAGTGCTATTGGCAGATGCTGGTTTACCTGTTATGCAAGTTAAGTTTATGAGTGTTAAAAATAGCAGCATTATAGATGATGTGAGATAGTTAGCTTTACTTGTAGAAAGAAAACAAGTATATATTAAAGGTGAGCAAATCCATCCCATTTCTTGTGATTTATTTTTTGGGCAAATCAAAAAGAGAGAAACCCATGTATAAGCCCCTTCCAAAGGAATCAGAAAACTGAGTGTCTCAAGAGAAAATTGCTCTGGTTAGCTGAGTGGCCTTTGTCATTAGGGTGACCACTTAGTATGGCTAGTATGCATGAGTATTATACTCAAGCCAATATTGCTTGAATTTCTGAGAAAAATATTTGCTAATTAGTATATCTTAGTTCTGCTCGCATCAGTATTTTTGAAATCTTTTTGGAAGGAAAACTATTTTTTTAATTATTGTTTCTTCTAGACCATTTGTTTGCAATACTTGAAAGTTTTTTAAATTATAAATTAATAATAGTAATGTTACTGAATAGTAATAGTGAAGCAAATGAAAAATGTCCAGGATGTTATATCTAAAAACATTAGACACCATAATCTAGCTCTTTTAAGTCAACTGGAAACTTTGATCTATATATATATATATATGATGTTAGAGACAATGGGTTTCTATATTTCATAAAATTTATATTTACCTTGTAGACAAAGCATAATTTGTATGTGTTTTATAAATTGAAATCATATTTCCTGAAGATCAGGTTCTCGCTTATCAAATATTCTGTCTGTAATAGTCTAGTAATATCTATGCCAATAAAGTTGAGACATCCTCTATTACGTAGTCAACAAGAGCATCACAAGTGCTTCAGTGGTAAAGATAAAGCAGTGAACAATATGTGTTTTAGAAAAATCCAAAGTATTTACAAGTATAAATGATTTCATCCATTGGGATAGACTGTACCTGAGGTGATACCACTGCTGCAGGGTTAACTATCATTTTCTGCACTATTCTCAAAGTTGTAACACCTCTAATTGCCTGTAGCTGTTGTTATTGATTTTTATTGCCTTTCACAGCCAAAAGACTCCAAAAAATGAGTGAACCTTTTCTCCTTTCATTTGAAGTTGCAGCAAGTTTACACTTGTAGATCATGGTTCATTGCCTGTGACCTGCTCTTCTGCTTCATAAAAATTCATAAATTGTGTTGTGTGTCGTTTATAGCAGACCACAGTAAGACTGAATCCATATAACCCTCCCTAGTGATGTTCAGCTGGTATGTTTACTGCCGCGATGTTACCCACTGAGACCTTTCTGATGGTATAGCTGAAAATGCAATCACTGTGCACAAATGTGAAGACATCTTCACTTAGTACAACACAGGAGTGAATTCTAGCCCATTACACAGGGCTTGAACTTCAATATTTTTATTGTAAGCTATTTTGATCTTGATCCATTTGCTCTCCTTGAGTATCATTTAATTTGAAGACTCAAGGCTACCCAGTTGTAATGATTTCGACCTTTGCTTGTTCATTTAGAAATATTGGTTTGGTTCAACCAAACAAGAGTTATTTAACAGTTTTTGCTGCAAGAAGAGTCAATGTCTCTCTGGGGAAAGTTTGATTTTGTTCTTTGCCTGAGGATATCACAACTGTAAGTGACCTGTACCGGTAACTATAAAGTTTTTAGAACTCTATGGAGATAAATTATAGCACTGAATTATATATCTCAGTTGTAGCTTTTAGAAACTGGGATTTTAATGTATTTGGTAAGTAAATATACACAGAAATATGTGTAGTGCTTCAGGTGTAATAGTCTATTAGTATTTTCAATATTGATTGAATTATTTTTTATGTAATTAGTTACTATGAGAATCATTTGCGTATTTTCTTGACACAGCTGAATGGTGTGGGTGTATGTATTAAAATTGATGTATTAAAATTGGACACTCATCAGAGTGAATTAAAATAAATAGTATATACAGCATTTTAACTCCAAAATAATATAAGATGCTGATATCATTAAAAACAATTACGTAAAATATTAAAGGGGTATTGTAGCACTACACAATTGAAGGCCTATCATAATATCAGATTGGACCCAAGCCAAATAGTTGACTAAATGGGTTGGAACACTTTATTGGGTCTATTTTATTGTTTACCAGGCATAGCTTTATTGATTTAGTAGTGGCCATGCTTGGTATTGCATTCATTTGGGACTTAGACACATACCAAGCATAGCCACCACAAAAAGTATGAACCTATATCTGGTACCCTACTGATCTGATATTGATGTCCATCAATATTGTACAGTTGGAGCTCCTCATGTCTGATCACTGAAGATTAACTGCTGGGATGGGTGTTACCCAATTCCAGCAGTTGTGGCAGGAACTATCCTCCCACTGGTGATTAAGTGGACATGGTAGTAGTGTCAATGTGATCTCCTAACCAAATTATTACATCAATGTGCCTTAACCAACATGCTATGTCATGGGAAGAGATTAAACATAATGATGTTTAGAGTATTTTTCGAGTTGTCTCATGAAGCTCATTAAGTTTAAATATTCATCATAAAGGGAGAAACACCAATTAAGACCCTCATGTATTAGAAATCCACAAAGACAGAGTGGCTACGACTCCAGCAGACTTTGCCCAGCCACCTATTACACTGAATAGGCTTGATGTAATACTAGATTTCTATATCTAATTCTTCTCGCTATATCTAATACTAGACATAGTGACCACTGCAAGGGAAGTGTGTGGCTAGAAAGAACTTTCTCACGCAGTGTACTGCCAGAGATTCCTTGAGCCAGGCCTGTGGCAATCACCAGGTTGGCTAATGTTATGGTGATCTGAAATGTAATTCTTGAATCCATCAACACATATATTGAAAATAAAATAATGCTTCTGCCATGAGGTGTTACTCTATGAAGACTGGAAATTATTTGCCTGATAGTGTTTTTTAAACTTTTAAGAAAAAAATACCAATTTTATATTTAAATGTACTATTTTCCATATCATTCTCTATTGTTGCTTGGAAGTGAGGGGGGGGGGCTCTTTTTATACTAAATATAATTAACAATACAATGTGCCACCCTTATAATGGCTGTTACCATTTTACCTTTACCAAAAAACTCAAATGTCTCTCTCCCCCTGAAATTACATTGATAGAGAGAGATAAATAAGCTAATGTGACTTGGTGATGCACCATTTTGAAAGTTAATTACTCTTGGCTTAATGTGTAATTGAGGCAACATTACATTAATTATATTGCCAGAAAAATCTTATCATGTGTTTTATTCCCGGATTTTTGAATATAAGTTGCCTTATATATGGTATATTAGAGATGAACAAAGTTTAGAAAAATTCAATTTGGCTGCTTTGCCAAACTTCAACAAGAAATTTGATTCATTATGAATTACTTTGATCATGCTGGGCACACGCGATGACGTAATTACTGATTCGCTTTATATATATATTCCATGGGTTCCTAGACATGTCATAATAAGACTATGTTCCCATCTTGTTCTTGAGGCAGTATATATAGAAGTATATGTTGAGAGTATTCTCTGATGTCTACCTTACCTCAACATATGCCACTGCATAATAAAACAATTGCATAAATTGGTTATGGATTTCTATTATCTAAAATTGAAATGTATAGCATGTTATATTTCTTAGAGGTTCAAGAGGCTATCTCACTTCAGCAAATAGCATTTATTATGTAGCGAAAGCTAATACAAGGCACTTACTAATGTATTGTTATTATCCATATTGCTTCCTTTGCTGGCTAGACTCATTTTTCTATCACATTATACATTGCTCATTTCCGTGGTTACAATGACCCTCAACGGTGGTTATGCTTGTACACTATAGGAAAAAACACAAGCATTTGTGCACTCCCATGGTCCCCGCCAACAGAGAGGCAGGCACTTCTTCCTATACTGTGCAAGCATGGCCACCACTGATGGATTGTAGGGTGGTCATAACCATGGAAACGAGCAGTGTATAATGTGATGGAAAAATGAATCCAGACACTAAAGGAGGCAACATGGACCATCACAATACATTAGTAAGTGGCTTGTACTAACTTTCTCTACATGATAAATGCCACTTGCTAAAGCGAGACAACCCCTTTAACGACAGTACAAAAATAAAGTGCATTCTCATGCATATCATCCCAGTATATGCCAAAATGATACTCTTTTGGCATATCCTAGGTGCATGGGAGTTATGGATATATTAGTGTTTGCCTGATAAAAGCCCTTAAACAAAATTAGCAATTCTGTCGAAAGATTGCATTACCAGCTACACTTTAACTTTTGTTGGGGCCTTTTCTAGGAATAATAAACACAGTAACATGCACTGGGCAGACCATCAAATCAGAGTGCAAAACCTCAATATGCTGTTTCTTTTTATACTGGCTACTATTGTATTTTCATTGTGCCTGTGAAGCAAAAGATAAAATAGGTGCTGAAAAACAGAATGGTTCCTATGTAGAACTTTTCAAGCACTGTTTCCCTGCTGCTAGACAGAAAGCCCAAGAACACTGAAGATTTTTTCCGCATCTTTCACCTAGTTCATGACATGCTCTGGTGTGAGTTGTTTCTAAGGTTCTTTTAGATGTCCCCTAGATTAGTCATAACTTCCTAAGATGGGTAGATAATCATTTAAAACATAATGAAATCAAGCAAAAGTGATTACCTATTGAGTAGTGCAAAAGAATTAAACGATTGAACTGCAAGTGATAATTGTTTGGTTTGTCGTTCTTGCAGCTGATGATGTAGACAACTAAATCATTGTTCATAACCAGGGCCGGTGCAAGGATTTTTGCCAACACAAGCGAAGCTACATTTTGGTGCCCCCCCCCCGCAGCTTACCTGGCCCTGGTCCCGTCTGCAGCAGCTGGCTTCTCCTCTGTGTGGTCCTGGTATCTTCTCTCTGCTTCAGACAATCGCTGGTTTGAGGACCGTATTTTTCGCCCTCTAAGACTCACAGGCCCATAAGACGCACCTAGGTTTTAGAGGAGGATAATAAGAAAAAAATATTTTCCATTACACCTTAGGTCAGACCAGCAATCAGACCCCCAATGTTAATCAGACCTCAGCTCACAGCCCCAATCAGACCCCCAATGTTAATCAGACCTCAGATCAGACCCCCATGTCAGCCATCAGCCCCCATCTATCAGCCCCCCATGTCAGCCATCATGCCGCTATTAGCCCCCCCATGTCAGCCATCAGCCCCCATCCATCATGCCCCCGTGTCAGCCATCATGCCCCCATGTCAGCCATCATGCCCCCATGTCAGCCATCATGCCCCCATGTCATATTACCCCCCCTATGTCACATCAGCCCTCCATGTCGCATTTTTCTGCCCTCCCACAGGGTGCTCCCTAAGGCAGCCCCTTGGTCTGCCTTATGGTAGCACCGGCCCTGTTCATAACCCTGAATTCAACAAGTGTAAACAGCCATTATTTACATCACTGGATGTGGAATTGTTACACCACTCATGTCATGTTAATAAGGGCTCAACTGAAGAAAAAATGGAGATTGCATATAGGAGGGAAGGTGGTCTTTGGTGGAAAAGAAGCTGGAACAAAGGGTATTGACACACCTTTTTAACACTTTCTAGGGTATAACACAATCCCTTTTTTCCCCAAACACCACCCAAAAGTCAATTATTTCTTAAGCCTGTATTACACTTTCCAATCATCGCTTGCGATCATATTGCAGTGCAATACTGCCACCGATTGCCCAATGAATGAGCTCCTTCAACGGGGAATTCAGATTTTTAAGTGTGCTTAATCTACTAGACAGTATGGGGACAAGCGATTTCATAGCAATCGCTCCTCCCCATGCTACGGAGGAGATTGCTGTATGTAATGACTGTTGTCTCCTCTGCTAGCTAGCAAGCAGCTTCCGGGAGGGAAATCCTTCACTTCCTACAACTGCTTGATGATCTGCCTGTGTAATACAGGCTTTAGTGTAAATGCAACAGTTTGCCTGACAAACGATCTATTACACGATTGCACTGACATAGTTTTACACGATATTATGCACTTCTAAAGGGTTGTGCAAATGTTAACAAATCAAATAATAGCTAATTTTTGATCAATTATGTACTCGTGTAAATGAGCCTTTGGTACACATATTTATCTTCAAACTATTGCCCAAATCCCAGATTAACTGACTTACAAATAGGGTTTAAGATTATTTAATCTACTGTAGGTCTAAGGTGAAGGCATGGACCTAATTGAATGTGTTAGACATAGTTCATACACTAGATATAATGTTGCAGAATTATTGTACAGGCTCTCCATCCTGGTGGTAATTATTTCTGAATATCTCCGTGTCCTCGTCATGTTATCCGGCGCGGTGTCTCCTGTTTAGTATTCTGAAGGGGTAATACTTGACCAGTGATGAGCTTTATTCTCGAGTTTGTTAACTGAAATAGGAAGTGACAGACTTACTAAGAGAACATTTCAATGCCAAAGGAAGATATTACTCCTTTTTCACGTATTGCATTGCGACTGATCATTGCAGACAGAGTACTTCCAGACAGACCAAAGATTTATATTGATTCATGTCATGTTCATTTGATCCATATATAATCCTTCATATATAGTAATGTATCTTTCTGTTAGGAATTATTAAAGTGCACAGGATAGCCTTGTCAGAATGACAATGGGACAGCACAATAATGAAATCCACCATGTCAATAATGAAAGATTGATATATTGAATTTATAGAAAGTAAATTACTCTTTGTTGTTTGGTATTTTAAATAAAACATATACAGCATTTGCAGTACATATGTATGTAAGTATGAAACTGCGTGCATTTATTACACTGAAATAAGCAGAAGGCTCTGCCCTGTTCACACTGGCATTTTGTCAGTCCATCGGAGTAACTGGTAAAGATGAACAAATTACTTAAAATTTTATTCTGATCTGAAATGTGTTCTGATTCTATTTGAGTCTAGTTAAATTTGACTTGAATAGAAAGTGATCCTCGTGACTGGAAAACTATATCTATTTCTCTCTCACCTCAATCTCAATTCTACCATAGCAAACCACACAAAATTCAGTTTTTTTAGAATCAGAACTTTTTGACAAATTTGGGCTTAATTTTCCGAATTTTAGAATTCATTTGCTCGCTCCTGTAACTGCCATTTTTAATGGTAAGAATGCTATAGTTTGCAGCTTTTTTCTTGCTATCAAAAAGATCAGGAACCTTAAAGCTCATTATAAATAAATTAGGTTCATCAAATGTCATTGTTATCCATTAGAAAATCTGGCACAGCTGTCACAGCTCCAATAAAAGCCATGACACTAGTGTGAACAGAGCCTAAACAAAGAGTACGGTGATGATTAAAGATGAGTCAATCAATTTTAAATTGAATCAAATCAAATTAATTGAAAATTCCCCAGCAAACTTTTGAGATTATTTTCAGATTAATCACACAAAATGGTGTCCACTATTTTGCAGGTCAGAAGAAAAAAGGCATCTGCCACCACAAAGGGATAATTTGTGGACTGTTTTGTAACTTTAAACCTAACAGTGCAGTGTGTTATTAAACAGGCTGTTTGTTAACACTAGCTGCCATCCATTTATCCATATTCATACATGTCAGTATCAGTCCCCTGATCAATCTATGCCGTAACCTCATAGGGGAAACACGTTGCATTAAAGGGCTCAAGGGGGTTGGGTACAGTCCTAGGCAACCCCACAGTATCATACATGACTTTTCAGGGCAATTGGGGCACTTTCGATTAAATACTGTAATAAAACTCAATGGAATAATCAGATATCAGTTTTAATACAATGATATATAAATATCGAAGTAAACTGAATGGCTATTGATATGCCATTATATAAACTCTTGAGAGTCAAGAAGAACCTCCAAATCATAAATGGCTACATAGCAAATGGCCACCGTCAGACACTGTGTTGTGGTTACTCTCAATAAGATGACCACGCCAATAGATATCCCCAGTCCAGTTTGCCAGACTGTCTTAGGATAAGGCTACTTTCACACTAGCGGCACAGACCTCCAGCAGGCTGTTCCGTCGGGTGAGAGGCTGCCGGAATAAAACTATGACATGTCTGACATTTATTCCGGCAGCCTCTCACCGTGTGCTGCCGTGCCTCCACCGGAACTCCGCGGCGGAACTCCGACGGAGCAGCCTGCCGGAGGTCCATGCCGCTAGTGTGAAAGTAGCCTAAGACTTCCAGGTATCCAGGCACTTTTCATATCCAATGTAATCAAGGAGTACCTTCACCAGTGTAAATTTAACCCTTACTGATGATCATTAAAAATCACCCAATTTGTGCCCTTAAAAAGCAATTAACAAAGAGGCTGTACAGGACAAGGAAAGGAAAATTGACTCACCCTCACACTTGCCCTATCAAGCTATAGGACCTGCCTAGCAAAACGGAATGACCGCCCCGATAGTGGCGATCCTGTGTCAGGAACCTCTTTATATACAGCCTATATGTCCCTGACAAGGGATAGGTACCGCCACCCGAGAAGAGACCTAATATGACTACAGTCCAATAGTAATGTCATAAGTCAATGCATGTATCAGAAAATTATAAAGTTAATACAAAAATAATTGCTCATAATACATATATGCTCCCAAATAAAAAAGTGGGGTTTAGGTTTTAAAAAGGTCTCAGTAGTAGAAGCATTATGGACATTTGGTATGTGATGCATTATATTTTGTCCCAAATATATGGGAATTGTCTTTGTTTATTTACCATTATAATTTGGGTATTACTACAAGAATTTAATATGATTTGCACATGTATTATTGCCTCCATTCCTGTATCATTTGTTTTTTGGAGTTTTTTTGTTGGCCAATGATGAACTGACCTCAGAGAACGGATCAGAGAAATGCGTCGGAACAAAGTTTGCATTCCTGGGACATATGGTATGTGCTCCTTTTTTCCACTGGTGATCAAAACCTGGATGCCACTGGTTTATTTGGGAGCACATATGTATTATGTGCGATCAGTTTTGTTGCAACTATATTATTTTCTGATACATGCATTGACTTATGACATTACTATTGGACTGTAGTCATATTAGGTCTCTTCTTGGGTGGCGGTATCTTTCCATTTTCAGGGACATATAGGGACTATCAGGAGGTTCCTGACACGGGATCGCCCCTATTGGGGCAGCCATTTCATTTTGCTAGGCCGGGCATATAGCTTGATAGGGCAAGTGTGAGTCAATTTTCCTTTCCTTTCCTTGTCCTGCCCAGCCTCATTGTTAATTGCTTATTATGGGCACAAATTGGGTAATTTTTTATGGTCATCGGTAAAGGTTACATTTTATACTGGTGAAGGTACTCTGTGATGACATTATAATTATGTTACACTAGTGACTACCTGACATCTGATGTCTATTTCAATCAGAATTGCGAAAAACTTTTCATATGCAATTCAGCTGGTTGAATGCAGGTAAATACTGTAATAAAACTTACTCTAATAATTAGATATCAATTTTAATCTGATATAATCTGCAATGAAATAAAAATATCAATATAATTTGCTCTTCCTCTCATTGGATGGCTGATGGCACACAGAGGTAACAATTGAAGCAACACAGTATATATGTGTGTGGGGGGTCTGCTCTCCTGATTGGACATGCCCACTGGCATAGAGATAGGTGTTAAATAGAGTAAGTTGCTGTCTGGACTGAGGTCATCTGGAAGTGGTGGTGGGGGTACAACATTTTTTTGGTCAAAATATATTTGCTAAGACCCTCTTGTTTAATTATCATATCAAACACAGATCCCAGCTGAGTGCATCCTACCATTTAAATTCCATATAAATATACATAACCTTTATAAAATACTGTAATAAAACTCATTCTAATAATCAGATATCAATTTTAATACTATTTTATATAAATATCAATATAATTTGGTCTTCCTTTCATTGGATGCTTGATGGCACACAGAGGTAACAATTGTAGCAACACTATACATAGGGGGTCTGCTCTCCATAATATACCTGCCCACTGGCATAGAGATAGGTATTAAATAGAGTAGGTTGCCATCTGGACTGAGGTCACCTGGAAGTGGTGGGTGGGCACAGATATTTTTTTGCTCAAAATATATTTGCTAACAATGTGGTATTAGTTTATATATAGGTTTTGCATTTAGTACCTTGAGAGTACTGTTATGTTCTGTATTGTTCTCTTTAATTCAGGATATGTACATCCGTATTTCATATTGTGCAGGGTATGTTTATCATTTTTGTGTTTTCTTTTTTGCCTCTGAAGCATTCAAGCAGTTGCCTGTGCTTTAACAGTAATTAGCGTTGAGAGCAAATATTTGAATCGCAAATATTAATCGTGAATATTGGCACTTCGATAATACATGAATATTTAGAGTATAGTGATATATATTCATAATTTCGAATATTCTAGATTTTTTTTTTCATCAGTAACCTCCCTTCTTGTTTGTGGGCCAATGAAAAGGCTGCAATGTCTTTGTCTGAGTTTAGCAACATCCCTAGCAACCAATAGGAAAGTTGCCTACCACTTACTATATAAAAACCTCCCCAGCAGACATTTTCTACAGTTTTTTTAAGTTCTGATAGAGACAGCAGTGTCATTGCTGTGCTCTGTGCTTTCCACACTACATTAAATAGATAGTTAGATAGCTCATATTATATAATACAGATAGTTAGTGGGAGATAGTCAGTGTAGGTTATATCCTGATATAGTGTAGCCGTTGTAGTGCAGTGTGTTAGGTAGTGTGACAGGTTCTGCTGTCCATACATACATGCAGACCTGCTAAAATGTGAATTTTAACGTATTGCGCCAAAATATTTGCATCATTAGTGCTGATTAGCGCAATCGTGAATATATTGGAGCACTCTAACTTCATATAAAGCCATTTTTAATGTTCTGCCGTGCCAACCATTTTCTCCAGTCTCAGGAAACTTCTAGCAGCTTGGAAAATTTAGCAAAAGTGACCCATACCTGTATTTCGCACGCATTACGCGAATATTACATTGCCGATTTTCTGCAATCAAGAAAATAATCTCAAATTTGCAAATTTGCGAATATATGATGAATATTCACCCAAATATTCGTGAAATATCGCAAATTTGAATATAGCCCCTGCCGCTCATCACTAACAGTAATTATGTAATGCGGTATTTTGCCAGCATATTGGTCAATCATTTCTTTAGATATTCAGTTTTATTGTCTTTAACACCAAAGTATTCGGTTTATTTTTTTTTAGAAGTGAAATGATTATGGAGTGAACATATTAGATCAGTTTTGGTTCATGAGATCAATTAGAAGTATTAATCTTCATCTAATCTAATGAAAAATCATTATGTATTTATAGGTCTTTTCTAACGGTCTGTGTACATGTTCTAACAGGCTGAAATGCATTTAAAAGGAAACAATATCGGAGCTGTGTAATATCATCTCTTGCTCCACGCCTATGCCACATATTACAATAAATATGTAAATCATCTTGTCATGAATTTTATGAATTGTTCGTAATTTGTAAATTTTAAGCCACACGCACTGGAAGAGAGAAAAGTTAATTACATGCGGTTAATTTATGGGCACGCAATGTATTAATCTACAGTCTGCTCAGATCATCCCAGACTGAAAACACTACTACAGATATAATCACAGTTTAGTGGTTGCTACCCTTGCTGTGCAGAATACCTCAACTGGAATGATTCTGTAAAGGAATTTTACAATTGGTAAGATCTCTGGTGAATTCGTATCACACATACAGATCCATCCTGTGGCTAGGGGTATAGCATGCTGATTGTTTCAATCCTTTGCACCGCAATGGGCATATGGAGATGCTATTATCAGATTAAAGTGGCTTTAAAGGCAACTGAAAGTGAGCAACAGGTTAACACTAATGTGAGGTAAAAATCCCGAACTGATCTCTTCATATATCTCCCACAGCAGTCTGCGGATTCTGCTATCACAGCTCAATGGGATACGAGCTGGTTTACAGAGCAATCTTGTTGAGATAGGAACACAAATATTGGAATTCATGGCTTGGTAGAGCTCCGTAGTTTAAAGCTTTATCTGCAGTCTGAATCGGAGTGTTTTTTGCAGTAGTTACAGAAAATGTTACCAATCTAAAATGATTCATTGCTAAATGTCTAACTGATTGGAAGGTAAAAATAAAAAGTAAATTTTAGGGCTGCATTAAGCTTACAATTATCATGTGAATCTTTAGATTTTATCTTAGTTTACCAAATATCGCTTTATAAGATGCACTTTTTTATTTGCAACATGTCAGTGCATCTTATGGGGCAAATGCTAATGAGCATTTCCATTATGGAAGCGATCATTAGTACAGGAGGACTAGGGAGCGGTGAATGCAGCGCACCCTGTGTGGGCTCTATACTTACCACTTCCTGGTCTTCTCCTGCAAACTTGGCTATTTTTTTTGTCTAATCTGAGGTCTGATTAACATTGGGGACTGATCTGAGGTCTGAATGGGGGACTTATTTACATTACGGATCTGATCTGAGTTCTGATTGAGGGGTTTTATTAACATTGAGGGTCTGATCTGAGGTCTGATTGGGGATCTTATTAATATTGGGTGTCTGAACCAAGCATTGATTAAGATTGATGGTCTGATTGGGGGTCTGATCTGAGGTCCGATTAAGATTGGGGGTCTGTTCTGAGGTCTGATAAAAAAATTTTTTTTTCTTATTTTCCTCTTCTAAAACCTAGGTCGTCTTATGGGCTGGTGTGTCTTATAGGGTGAAAAACACAGTACTTAAAATATATCACAGAAAATTGTTGACCTCATCAGTAAGATCTTAAACGAGGTTGTCCGGGCTACAGATACTGATGACCTAATCTCAGTGGGGGTCTAAGTCCTGACACATTGCACCTAAGGATTGTCAATGGTGTGGCAATGTGGAACGCAATATGCAGCGACTGTGATGCAGCAGTCGCAAAAAGAATCTGACCTGATGGATTTTGTGTGATAGGTCGCAAGTCTACAGAAAGATTATGGAAAGAGTCAAGCATACACTTTCTGTAGCTCCCAATCACCTGTATGGGCATTATGGATTCAGGGTTCTGCACAGCTTTCTCATTTTTTTCTGCAAACAGGGCCACCTCTGGCTAACAGGTATGATGGTTGCTCCCACTGAGATGGGAATACTCCTTTAAGATATGACTAAGACCAGCTTCACTGTAAAGTACCCTTCTCGTATACTGACTGCCCAATATATATCTTTCCTTCATATAAAATGACTGTACACAACCAAAGATTGTAATGACTATAGGATGGAATAATACGGGTGATATGCTATATACACTATATACACAGTTAGCTCCATATTACAGTGTTTGCATTAGTATATAAATATTTCAGAAACTTCACAAATGATATCATAAAGCAAGACTCGTATTTCACATTCAAGTGCTGAATTTCCGGAATGTTACTTGCAGTAGTATTCTCTCTGCCCTTCTAGCTGTGCCCTCTTTTATAAACTGGGGATTTGCAATGCTTTTTGTTATAACAAAGATCTACTAGAGACCACTCACTGCTGTTCTAGAGACAACCGCAACTAGGTGCCAAGATAAGCAGACGCATGTTACCATGTCAACAATCACACCGGGCGCAAATCCAGACATGTGCAGATGGGTGCTGCAGTACTGCCACAATCTGGTTTTCTTTCTGAACCCACGGGCACCTCTCCAGCCAGTCCTGACAGCCTCAGGTCTAGTAGTCTAGTTGATGACCAATCTATATGAATATGCACCATTGCACATCATGAGTGAAGCCATCCAGCTTATTATTTATTAGTATAATGGGTTGAGATTGTAATAAGTTACTGTAATAATGCAGTGTTAGGATGACCATTCATTTCAGCCCAAATTTATGTGGGCTGGACAGAGCTAATACCAGTAAAAGAAACCATCATTTATCTTTTCTTCTGAAGGGCTCTTCAGTAATAGGACGCATGGTCACTCAATATAATGTAGTAATAAATAATAGGCAGCAGTGCTCTGTGGGCAGAATTGTAAATCAGGGATGGGTAGAGGATTCTTATAAAGACAGAATAGTTCCGAAAGGGAACAAACTACCTCTAAAAATGTGTTTATTTAAAAACAACATCAAACCAGAAGTTCTGGATAACAATGTAGGACATCAGTGCAATATCACTGATGCCGCTGATCTTAGGAGAGCACCTGAACCAGATTTTCTGCAATATGCTCTGCCTCTCTTGTGGCTTCTGATTGGCCAATAATGATAAATTTGATATAATTAGCTTCAGTTGCTGTTAATGAGGGTTCTACGTCTGGAGATTAGAAAAGAAAAACAACAAGACACATTTTTTGCTGCAATAACAAGTGCTTAAAGGGGTTTTCCCACAAATAAATATTCATTTACTTCTACATTATTATAGGTTTTCAAATGGCAGGATTAAAACACACTCCTGTGTCTAGATATTGCAGACGCATACTTGTTATGGTGCCCCTCAGTGTTCTTTTGATTCCCTCTCAGAAGGTCCATCTAATGTGTCCAGCATTGGTGGTCACACAGTAGCTCAGTTCTACTGTCTGGATTATCAAGCATGGACAGTGAAGTGATTCCTGTTATCGTACAGGCCAGCTCATAATAATCATCATACTAGAAGCCACTTCATCTCTGTAGCGGACATATTAGTTGGATAGTCAGAGAGGGAAGCTTTCCAAAATGAAAGGTGGAATCTGGTTGGCAACTAAGGGCAACTAAGCCAGTTCTACTTTACACCAGTGTGATAAATGACCCCCATAGTGTTAGTGGTAAAAAAGGCAAATTGTCATGTTGCAGTATGTCTGCTACCTAGGAACAGTATATTCTGTATTACACATGTGCATTTATTAGAAATGAGCAGATAAATTCTACACAAATCAAATTTGTTACCAAAGTTCCCAAAAAATTAGAATCCAACACTTTTGTAATACATCCCCCTTGAATCGCTTAAAACGGTAGCCATAATTTTACAGATGAGAAAATAAATAATAAGGCATCTGCCACCAAAAATGGACAATATTATATATTTTAAAAAATCTGACAGTGCAATGTGTTATTAAGCAGGCAGTTACCACAGCCTACTAATGCCATCTTAGCTTTGACAAGGTTGGAAGAGGATGGATACAGTCGTAGGAGACCTCAGAGTGTCAATTTATATATGATCAAATTTAAAGGTGATTGAATTGAACCAAAAATGAATTTTGAGAAAATAATTAATCTCTAACATTTATCTAATTATTTTATTTATAGCAATGTCTACAGATACTGGGGGGTGGGATGCTATCAAAACTGGTGTAAAGGAAAACTAACTGAGTTGTCCGTAGCAACCAATCAGATTCCACCTTTTATTTTTCATTGCTCCTTTGTAAAATGAAAGGTGGAATCTGATAGGTTGCTATAGCTTACTATAGCTTACTAAGTTAGTTTTATTTTATACCAGTTTGTCCATTCTTAAAGTGAACCTCTGGCTCCTGTCAAAAAATCACCTTAATGAAACCATTTATGGGGTTATCATATACTTCCATCTTTTCTGTTGTCCATTCTGCCCATTATAACATTTTCATATTGTATTGGCCTCCATATTATTTAGGCTACCTGATGCATCAGATGCTGTTGATGTCAGGTGATCATGTTCTTTGTAATAGGACAGGAAGCAGACAAAGTGAGGAATGGGCATGTTCTGCACATCAACTAATGGAAACACAGGGGACGCCAACATGTTTAATGATTTGGCGGTGAGAAAAAATGTCAACTTCAAGAGTTTCACCACCCACTCTAAAGAACCAAGTAATGGAGAGAATAAGGCAGATAGAATGGGGGAGATAAGAGAAAATGACTCTAAGATGAAAATATTTCAAGGATGTACTTGGCCCTATATCCCTTCACTTATGTCCGTTTTTGAATCTGCATCCTAGAGACTTGCCTTAACCTTCCTCAAATTTTGTAAAGGACTCTAATTCGAAAATTCATAAAAAATATTTCATCGCCGTTTCCTAGTAAATTAATTTCTGCAGTCCTTTGGTTTACCAAAACAAGCGCCTGCAGGTTCCTGTATATAAATTTCATGTCAGATATTTAATATACAACAATACTGTGCACACTTTGCTTCTTAAAATGACTTGTCAAAAAGACCTGACTGAAAGCTATTGAACTTCCCAGACTCTTTGTTATTAGAGAGGCTTTGGGGGCATACATAGGGACTGAAATCAATAAGTACACAGTGTGTGATGAACTACTTTGAAATCATGAATTCCTTGTGGATCCTCTTTTAACCTATTAAATTCTGTGGAATTCCTTCAGCAGAGACTTGTGTCTTAAAATGACTTGTCAGAAAAGTGCTCCTGACTGAAAGCTATGAAACCACATAGCCCCTCTGTTATTAGATAGGCTTTTGGGGCATATATTGTGAGTTAAATCAATAAGTACCTAGTCTGCAATGAATTAGTTAGAAGTCTGATTCCTAAAAGATGTTTTCTAACCTATTGCGTTTGGAGCCAGACCTGCCTCCATAACTGTGCAAGGTCAAATTTGCCTTGTATACTGAACGTATGTTCATTTTTTTATTTATATTTTGTAGACTAATACACAAAAAAATAATATATATATAGGTGAAACTCGAAAAATTAGAATATTGTGCAAAGTTCATTTATTTCAGTAATGCAACTGACTCATTACATGCAAAGCGAGATATTTCAAGCCTTTGTTTGGTATAATTTGGATGATTATGGCTTACAGCTTATAAAACCCCAAAGTCACAATTTTGAGGTACCCTTTGCTCAGGGGGTACGGATTAATTAGCTGACTAGAGTGTGACACTTTGAGCCTAGAATACTGAACCTTTTCACAATATTCAAATTTTAAGATGCATTAATGCAATTCCTTTTAAGTTACATTACTGAAATAAATGAACTTTTGCACGATATTCTAATTTTTCGAGTTTCACCTGTATATATATATATATATATAACCAGATAGAAAAGTCTTGCTGCAAAACTCGGCATGCAGATTTACCTCAGGCAGATATGTAAATGATTACAGGTGTAATTTGATTAGACACTGGGCATAAAAATTCTATATAAAGGCTCTCAGAGACTTCTTTTGGGTAGTGTACTTCTTGGTGAGAGATCATTACATATGCCTCTACAACGCACTCAGAGACATTTTGACCAGTTAACACACTTTGATTGGAGACTGATCACTGAACTGAGAGAAGCAGGATGGTCATTTCAAGGACTTGTGTTTCATGTAGGCCATTCTGAACTAGCTTATGAGGACATGCACATACAGTGAACATGGTACATTTTCATTCAATTCTAGCAACTCCGTCTCTGTGTTTTATTTTTATTTTTTCAATCAGTATTTATTAGGCTAGACATTGCTAGATTTTTTCTTTATCTTCTAGAAATGCTTTCAAGTTTCTACAGTTCATAGGATTCATGCCAGCACCAATAGCATACATTCTGCTGCAAACGCTGAGCAATTGACCCACCCTTTAAAAAAAACAAAAAAACTGTTTATGTTTATCTACTGATGTTTGTAATTGGGCGTTTCAGTGCATCAATATATGTTTTTCAGTTAATTCATTGTATTACTTCAAAATACCATGCGATTTCCAGTTAATCCATTTTACCGTAATATCTGCATTAGTATACCCATTTTGGTGACCAAGAATTACATCAAGATACTGTGCAGTTTAATCAAACACATTTTAACTGTAATAACTGCATTACTATACACATGTTACTATACCCATGTTAGTGAACGTGTTGTTTTACTTCAGTATACTGTGCAGTCTTAGTGAACGCATTGTACTGTATTAATGTAAAAGTTTCATTCAACGGATTATGTTACCATTGTAAATTGTCAATATCAGTTTGCAGTGTCTTTGTAGAAGGGGAGGGATTTTTAAATGTACCTCTGTCTGTAAATTACAGAACAAACACTCACAATTTTGCTACTATTTATTAAGCTGTGTACCAAACCTAAGATTTTACATTTATATAGTCCTCATAAAGAAATGTCTGGTAAACAGAAGAGTGGAAAACAACCCATGCCTCGTCCTTCAAGAGTCAGAATGTGGGTGGCTGTAGTAGTGCAAACCGCAATAGCAGCTCTCCTGTCCGGCCAGTAAAAGTAGTAATAGAGTCACAAGTCTCCCTGGCTTCCAGAAGGTGCTCCATTATTATTGAGGACAAAGAGGATGACATTGTGGACTGGATGGCTCAACCCTCCTCTCAGTCACAACATGATGATGTTGAGGTCACTCCTGAATGGACTGTCATGACGAGGAAGTTCAGGGGGAGGTGGGCGACTTCATGCATAGCTGTCTTGGTGGTAGTGGTTGTAGTAGTGGCACATAGCAATGGTGGCCTGGTAGACGGGGCAGTGGTTGCCCTGGAAATGGTGGCACTTGGGGAAAATGCAAAGCTGTGAATCAGAAGAGAGCCAAGATGCTCATGGTGGCATATCAAAGTCTTATAAAAGTGGCAGTGAGAGTGAGGACTATGATGATGATTATGTGCTGGACAGGACCTGGGAGCCAGAACGGGGTGCTGAGAGGGATGATGGTGGCTGATGTGGCAATAAAAACCAAAAGCAATGTACGGCCAAAAATTCCAAAAACTACCAGGGTCAGATCTGTTTCTATTATAGTCAGTATAGTTATAGCAAAATATCAGGTTATGCCCACTTGTATAAAAAAAAACTGACCTCGAGTCTCACTCCGACTCTGTGTCAATACTCTCAATGCAATTCAGTTGTATATGGCTCTTAGCTTACTTGTATAGGTGAGGAAAAATTACTACTCACTTTTCATGAAGTGTTTGCACTTTCAGTCCTTTATTTGCAAATGTTAAAAGCAGTTTGTAGGCTCGCATGCCTATTTTTCTGAGACGCCGTGTTGTAACCTACTCCATCGTGTTCGATGTTTCGGGTGTCACGCCCCCTTACTGATGCATGGCTATCAGGTGCAACCAAATACCTGATAGCCATGCATGAGTAAGGGGGCGTTTCCCCCGAAATGTCACACATGATGAAGTTCTTCATGAAGCACTTCATGAAAAGTGAGTAGTAATTTTTCCTCACCTATACAAGTAAGCTAAGAGCCATATACAACTGAATTGCATTGACAGTATAGTTATAGAATAATCGGTCTATATTTTCTTTTACACACAAAATAGATTTCATGACAAAAATTCAGCTGGTTCCTATGTGGGATTGTCCCCTGCAAAGAGATAAGCTGTTTCACTGTACAGAATATTATTGATGAGTCAGAAAAAGAGCAGAGGATCAATTATCATGGTCTCATGGGAGATGCAAGTGCTTTAAATTGCAGCTATTCCATCAAGTGAGACAACATATGACCACTGCAATCAGCGCTATTTTACTGTCCAAATAATTTAGAAGTTTCAGATGAAAAATCACTTGTGCTGTGTTAAAACTGCAATGCAAAGGAATAAGGAACAATCCTTCTGCTGCAGATTTTTCATCTCATAAAAACCCTTACAAGCTAATAAAAGACCCTTGATACAGGAATTCATAGTCCTTGTGCTCCTTTCTACACTGACCTCCGGCAAAATAAACCAAGCTCCCACTATTGTAGTCCAAGGGGATATTCATAAGCAGCACAAAGGGGTCAGAATAGAGATTATTCACAGCCCAGCTGTCTTGGAATATTGAATAAAAATATCTTTCTATATGGTTGACACTATTCCTACTGACGGCCTGCTTGTATTCAGTTCATTTAGATGTTAATATGGCACAAGTCTTCTATTGCTACACCCAGGCTGATCATCTACAAGAGACTACTACTCAATAAAAATTTGCACTAAGAAAAATTTATGTAAAACACAATTCATGTATGGGATGTACATATAAAACACTTTTCTAAAATTAAGAAAAACAAGTATCAGAGTAAACACAGAGCATGTATGTTAAAGAGAACCTGCCCATACTCCTAATATGTCTGCTTTACTAAATAATTCTATCCTTATGCAATAACGATTCTGGATCGTATTTTCATATGCGTAACTATAGAGATGAGCTAAGTTATCAGAAATTCAATTCTGCTGCTTCGTTGAATTTCACAAAGAAATTTGATTAGTTACGAATTACTTAGTCATGAACCACATTTCTTTGTATGTAGCGGGCACAATGGCTGGTAACGGCGATTACGCCGACCCCATCATTGAACCTCTCAGATGCTGCGTTCATTGCTGATCACAGCATCTGACATTCACATTGAAGCCTTTTAGGGGTTAATAAGTGGTAAAAAAAAAAAATACATACCTCATCCATTTGCTTGCTGAGAATTGTAATTGCATGGGAACTGCAAGTTAATTTCTTTTCAAATTTACATTTTTTTGCGCTCTGTTCACATTACAGTTATGTTATGTGTTCAGCATTAGAGATGCCCATGCGGTTCGCCGGGCGATAGTTTCGTGGCGAACTTTGCTCGTTCGCAGTTCGCCGAACAGATGAACATATGGCGATGTCCGCCGGCGCCATATTCTTTTACATTGTGAAAAACTTTGACCCATGACACATCCATCAGGTGGTACAAGATCAGTGATGGTCAGTTTGAAGTGTTCGCCGACGAACACATGCGATCTGCCATCTTTATTCCCAAGCCCGGCGATTCAGAGGTAAGTCCTTACCTGTGCCTGCTCCGCGAGCCGCTCTGAAGCACATGCGGTCACCGGGAGCAGCCAGTTCCGAGAACAGCCTTCATCAGACCCTGGATAACTCCCTGGATCAATGACCCCTCTCTAGTAGCTATAGCCTGTAATATTATTACGCTCCAGAAATACAACCAGGCCCCTCTTGAATTCCTTTATTGCACTCACCATCACCACCTCCTCAGGCAGAGAGTTCCATAGTCTCACTGCTCTTACCGTAAAGAATCCTCTTCTATGTTTGTGTACAAACCTTCCTTCCTCCAGACGCAGACGATGTCCCCTCGTCACAGTTACAGTCCTGTGGATAAATAGATGATGGGATAGATCTCTGTACTGATAGATAGATAGATAGATAGGCTATAGAAGAAAATGAGGATGCAGCACACTGTAAATAGCGGGTGCAAAATCAGGCCAATGTGAATCAGCACCAAGATCCAATGTAGTATAGGAATGAAAAAAAGGCCACCACGGATGTCATCGGAAAACGTGTAGTTTATTCACCCAGAGTCAGCAGCGACGTTTCAACAGCTTGTTGCTGTCTTTCTCAAGCTATGTGCATATGTGTTACAGGCATGCAATTTAAAGGTGCATCAATTAAAATTACAATTAGAACAATTTATCCATACAAAAGAAAATACATGAATTCCATGGTTCATCATGCTCAACAAAATACATACATTGTGTCCCAGAGTTACAGAGTATAATACATATATTAAGTGCCAAAAAAATACATACTTGATGTTTATAATATAGGGCATGAACTCTAAGTACCCTTCATTGGTGCAGGTGTGTTATACATAATCCCCACATTAAAAACTCAAAATCAGCTGATGCTCAGTGCAGAGCCGGCATCATGATCCCGGCGGCGTCCCTGTTCACTCTCTGCGCATGCGCTAGAAGCTCAAATCGCGCAATGCTACGTGTGCAGAGAGACAGACCAAAAACCACAACCAAGATGGCCAGGTCTGTCCCTTGGTCAGTGTGCGCATGTCCATGAATAAGTATCGGCCTCCCATAAATGGTCACATGAACCGAATCACATGATCGGGAATCAAGGTACATAAACTGTATTCAAAGATCCACATATTAGAATCCAGGTCTGGACTACTGTACACCCAGGCCCCCTACAAGAAAACAAATGTGGGAATCCAGGCCCCAGCGTCCTTGCAACCTGATCACAGGCCACAATACCACCCTCACATGCGCATAATGGGGGAGACTGGTGACCAGCGAAAGCGACTGTCCGCTGCAGCGAACCACTCACCGTCAAGCTAAGGGGGTGGCGACGTCGCAAGGGGCCTCCCCGCGAACCGTCGCCCACCCCAATGGGTCACCCCTCCCCCCAAATAGAAGCGCACAGGGTGTAAATGCCAGAACTGAGTAAATGAAAAAAAAGGGGGAAAAGCATTATCATTTTATAAGGAAAACCATATGGATATAATATATGGGTAGGTACTAAACTAACATGGACCATGTCCCACATCTGCACCGGAGTTACAGTCGGCCCATCATGCGCGTGGATGAGGTCATGAAGAACTATGGGTGGCCACCCGGATCGGCGATGTACCCCTCACAGCACTGGGCATCAGTCTTGATCATGATCAATATATAGATCTAAAAGCAAAAGAAAGATTTTTTTATAAAAAATCCAAAATAGAATAACTTGGTTGTTATGTACACATATACACTTAACCCACAGTGGAGGGTGAGGACCTATGCGTGACACGAGAGAGACAACACTAGTCGACCCTAAAGTCGACATTCAACCCATTGGGCTTCAAGGTATTTAAAGTAAAGATCCAGAATAGCTCTCGCTTTTTAAGGAGGGCTTGTCTATCCCCCCCCGCGCCTTCCCAATTCTATCTGTTCCAATATACGGAACCTTAGGTCTTTCTGTGTGTGTCCTGCTTCTTTAAAATGTTTAGACACCGGTAAATCCATCTTTTCTTTTCTGATGGAATACCGGTGTTGGTTTAACCGTGTCTTCACGTCCCACGTGGTCTCCCCAACGTACCACTTCCCACAGGGACAGGTCAGCTGGTAGACCACGTAGGACGAATCACACGTCAAATATTGGGTAATTTTAACCATTTTGTTCGTAGCTGGATTGAGGAACATGTTCCCTTTTATCATGAGGTTACAATTGATGCAGTGATAACAAGGGTAGCAGCCAGTCCGTGTGGAGCCACATAATGTTCTCACACTGGTCTTGGCACTACCCACGTCAGACTTCACCAACCTATCCCCCAAATTGCGTCCTCTACGGTAGGAAAATAAAGGAGCTGCATCAAACTCCTCGACCTGAGGGAAACTATTCCCTATCAACCTCCAGTGTTTCCGGATAACAGCCGCTATTTGCGGACTGTCAGCGGAAAACTGGGAGATGAATGGAATACAGGGTTTTTTGGGGACCAATTTAGAATTGGTTGTAATCACTTTATTGTGCACCCTCGAGTGGCAAATCTCTGACCCATTTCTGTAA
Source organism: Bufo bufo (assembly GCF_905171765.1). Lineage (NCBI taxonomy): Eukaryota > Metazoa > Chordata > Amphibia > Anura > Bufonidae > Bufo > Bufo bufo. Next base: position 75,818,299 of record NC_053395.1, on the reverse strand, counting down.
ATCTTACATCTCTGGTATGTGCATCCTTCACGATCCTCTGGACCCGGAGGAACTGACTGAAAGGTAATGACCGAATCATGGGGCGGGGATGATGACTGTCATAACGCAGCAGCGTATTTTTGTCGGTAGGTTTCACAAACAGGTCAGTCCTCAACCCCCGTCCCATGATCCGGACCTCCGTATCAAGGAACTGTAGCCTCTCAGTTGAGTGGACCACAGTGAATTTAACTGTGGGATCAACTTCGTTGAGAAATGCGTGGAATGCGAGGAGGCCCAACGTGTCGCCCATCCACACCAGGAAGATATCGTCGATATAGCGCCACCACCCCAGAACATGTCTGAAGTGGTGGCTGCCATATATGGACGACTCCTCAAGGTGGGCCATGTAGATGTTAGCATAAGTGGGCACCACGTTGGACCCCATCGCCGTCCCACGCATCTGCACATAAAAGTCGTCCTGAAACAGAAAATAATTTTTGGTTAAAACAAATCTCAATAGAGATAACATGAAAGTTTGGCAAACTGCAGTGTAATCAGATGTTATAAGACATGCTTCCACAGCCTGGAGGCCCAACTCATGGTCAATCGACGTGTATAAGCTGCACACGTCGAATGATACCAGAGTAGCGCCCGCAGGTATATCAAGGTCATTGATCTTGGATAAAAATTCACCTGTGTCTCTGATAAAAGACTTTGCAGAAATGGCATATTGACGCAACATCTTATCCATCTTATCTTTTTTTCATTCCTAGATAGATAGATAGATAGATAGACTGCCCCCACCATTGTAACTATTATTCAGTAACCTAGTGATGGCCTTATCAGGTATCCCTTGTGTAGCTGGCCTACCATGACTAATGATTTTCTTGATCATGTTGTTACGCATGAGATACCTTGTCAACTTCTACACACAATATTGCACTATTACACTAATGACCCATCAAGTGTCCAGTCTGTCTGTATTGACTTAGATGGAAATGACATTCCATTTTGTATAGTAATTATACTTTGGGGATTTAGATCTAGTTATTCTGAATCGATCCTAGCAAACGCTGTCCAGGGTTTAGCTTGAAAATGGAAAACTTCAGAACATTTCTAGAAAAAAAGGAATGTTTATAATCAATGAAAGCCTATACAGTAAAGCAATACTTGATCATAGCTAAACCTAAAGGGTATTGTCAGGCTTCATCAGTTAACCTTTATTTGTTTTATATATATGATATATATTGTTATGTCTTTCTTTTAATTTGCTTTATATGTATGATTTATATTGTTATATGTTTCTTTTTATTTGCTTTATATGTTTGATTTATATTGGTATGCTTTTCTTTTTAATTGTTTCAGACAGGGTGCTGAATCTCCTTAGAAAACAAGTCCTATATTGAGACTTACTGGAAGTACTCCATGGTATGGAGACTTATTGGCAATGCTCACTGAGAAACGAATATGCAAACATGTATCTACCAAGAAAGAGAACCATCTCGCCCATGTCATCTATTGGAAGTGGCTCCCTATGAGTCAACATCTGACTTTCAACAAGCCTTGGGCTTTGACAAGGCAATATATTACCTTGTCAAATCCCAATGTTTGTTGGAAAGTCAAATCTTGACTCAAAAGGAGCGACTTCCAATAGGTGGCATTGGTGAGAAGTTTCTCTTTCTTAGGAGACAGCGTTTTGCATTTTCATTTGTTTGAAATGTATGATGTATGTTATTATGTGTTTCTTCTAGATACAGTTAGTTATTTAGAGAGTAGGCTACTGCTTAATGTTAACCTTAATGTTAATTTTATAGAGAAATCAAACTTGAGCCACTTTATGGATTAATTGAAAGTATATATCTGGAGCATTTACCAGTACTTACCAAACATAGATTCAAAACATACACAGGTGTGAACATAGCCAAACTTCTAATACCAACAGTACCTATTGTAGTATGGTCTAGGTAAAACAGCTTATTAATATAAATGTAATGCATGTGCATTATTGGTAATCGTGAGATGAAATATAAACCGGCTGAGATATAAATGCCGACTGGGCCAGTTTTATCCATTCAATTTTTTCCTTTATTATTTTAAGATTCAATATTTAATGTATTTTTTATAGATTAATCTTTATATCTCATTACTAGTGTTGAGCGAGCATGCTCGGCAGAACAGCAGTTCGGCTCGAGCATCACTATGTGCAGCACATCGCAGTGTTCGGCTGAAGACGGTGTATGCTCGAGCACAATGAAAATCAATGGGAGACCCAAGCATTAAACCAGGCACCCCCCTGCTCTGAAGAAGAGAGGATGTCTGGTTCACAAAAAAAATATAGAAATTGATGGAAACACCACCAAAATGGTTTGTAAACAGCATGGGGAGGATGTCTGGATGCATCTTGGACTCCCATTACTAGTGATGAGTGGCAGGGGCAATATTCAAATTTGCGATATTTCGCAAATTCGAGATTATATTCTTGATTGCGAAAATCGGCAATGTAATATTTGAGTAATGCGCACAAAATACCGGCGTGGGTCACTCATGCTACATTTTTCAAGCTGGTATAAGTTTCTTGAGACTGGAGAAAATGGTTGGCACGGCAGAACATTAGAATAGCTTTATATGCAGATAGAGTGCTTCGATATATTTGCGCTTGCGAATTTTCGGCAATTAATGATGCGCATATTCTTTTGCAATACGTGCAACTTGTGACATCACAGCACTATGTCTGTAGCATGTATGTATGGACAGCAGAACTTATCACACTGCCTAACACTCTGCACTGGAACCTATCAGCTACACTATAGATCAATCTAACCTACACTGACTATCTCCCCCTAAATATCTGAATTGGGCCTCATGGACACGACCGTTCAGTTTTTTGTGGTCCGCAAATTGCAGATCCGCAAAACACTGAAGCCGCCCGTGTGCCTACCGCAATTTGCAGAACGGAACAGGCGGTCCATTGTAGAAATGCTTATTCTTGTCCACAAAACAGACAAGAATAGGACATGTTATATATTTTTTGCGGGGCCACGGAACGGAGAAACGAATGCGGACAGCACATGGAGTGCTGTCCACATCTTTTGCGGCCCCATTGAAGTGAATAGGTCCGCACCCGAGCTGCAAAAACTGCGGCTCTGATGCGGACCAGAACAACGGTCATGTGCATGAGGCCTTATAGATATAAATTAACTGTCTAATGTAATACAACAAAGCACAGAGCACAGCAATGACACTGCTATCTATTTCATAACTGCAATAAACTTTAGAAAATAGCTGCTGGAGAGGTTCTTATATAGTAAGGTGTAGGCAACTTTTCTATTGGTTGCTAGAGATGTTGCTAAGCTGTGACAAAGCCTTCTCATTGGCCCACAAGCTAGAAGAAGGGAGGGATGATCACCTGATGTGTACTGTGTTAAAAAAAATAATAATAATTTGATTTTCCAAATATATAGCACTATATTCTAAATATCCGCAAAGTATTTGAATATTTGCACTCAACACTACCCATTACCTATGACATAAAATAGACAACCACACAAAGGATATATGCCAAAAGCTGGGTATGTGCAAGCCAACAATCTATCCATGAAACAGATACAGTCAGCATACCTTACAATGGCAGCCGTGTGCACTATGAGACATTCAAAACCAGCTCTCATCTGACTGAGAGCCAGTAGGCCTCAAAGTTGCTTAATAACTGTTGGATGGCTTGTTTGGACCTGCGCACCTAGATCCTTATAGTTAGGGTGACAAAACGTTTTCTGATTGTCCTAACATAATATTCAATAACCTTTCTATACATTTTTGTCATGTTAACTCATTTGCATGGAAAATTTCAGCTGAAACACCATTTGCAATAAAAATTTGCAATTAGAATATTCACGATCAACACTACTCATGAACAGCGCCATTTATTGGATTTATAGTCTTATGAAAAGACTATGAATCCAATAGATGGCGCTGTTCATGACTCATGAACAGCATCATCTATTGGTTTCATAGTCTTATGACAAGACTATGAATCCAATAGGTGGCGCTGTTCATGACTCATGAACAGCGCCATCTATTGGTTTCATAGTCTTTTTTTTTTAAATACATTTTATTAGGTTTTGATATAATTTGCACATTTACATTCAAAGGTACATATTGGATCAAATTACAGGTCATATTCCTTATTTACAGATATGTGCAGTGAAAACAAAGAAAAAACACATATAAATAGTGCAATAATCCTTTCACTAAACATGTCCCTTCCCCCTAACCCTCCCCCCTTCTATACAGGTGATGTGGTTTAACATTTTCTTTTTATTATAGGTAATCCTGGAGGTGTACAGTGTCTCATTTCAGAGTTCATGTGGATTTATTGTTGTGTAGTCTCGTGGTAGTGCGTCTTTATGTAAGGATTGATGTACTTAGTGAACAACTCCAAGAATTTGCGAATGAGTATTTAAACTAGGAAGGGGGGGGCAAAAGAGTGAAAATAAAAGAGTCCAATTGCCCCCCGAAACAATGCCAGAACAGGTCAGAAGCACAGAGGTTAAGAAATGATAAGCTCAGAGTCCTGTCTACAAATGCTCGCAGTTTAGGTAAAAAAATCAATGAACTTGGGTCAATAATGGCATCTGAGAATGTAGATTTAGTGGCTGTTACGGAGACATGGTTTAATGAAAGAAATGACTGGGACATAACCATACCAGGGTACTCTTTATACAGAAGAGACAGAGAAGGCAAGAAAGGAGGAGGAGGAGTGGCCCTGTATGTGAAAGATAGCATTAAATCTAACCTAATACAAGTTGGTGAGGCCAACATAGAGTCAGTTTGGGTTACGTTGCAGTTTGCTAACCATGCAGTAACTCGTGTAGGTGTGATATATAGACCACCTGGTCAAGTTAAAGAACTAGATGATCTACTAGTTGAAGAAATAGCTAAAATGACAATGAAAGGAGAAGTTATCATTATGGGAGATTTCAATCTTCCAGATATAAACTGGAAAACCAAAATAGCAAGTTCTACCAGGAGTACAGATATTCTAAATTCCCTACTGGGGTTATCTCTACAACAAGTGGTTGAGGAGCCAACCCGGAGGGAGGCCATTTTGGATTTGGTATTCACAAATGGGGATTCGGTATATGATGTCATTGTAGGCGAAACCTTGGGATCTAGTGATCACCAGTCAGTGTGGTTTAATATAAGAACTGTGAAAGAGTCCCACCACACAAAAACAAAAGTTTTAGATTTTAGAAAAACAGACTTTTCAAAAATGAAATTAGTCATAAATGAGTCCTTATCAGACTGGAACGGATTACATGGAGTCCAGGAGAAATGGGACTACTTAAAAGGTGCATTATTGAAGGCAACAGAAAATTGCATTAGACTTGTCAGTAAAAGCAAAAAAAGGAAGAGACCACTGTGGTACTCAGCAGAAGTGGCCCAAATCATTAAAAATAAAAAGCTAGCATTTTGTAATTATAAAAAAAAACAGAGCAATAAAGATAAGGAAATCTACAAGATTAGGCAGAGAGAGGCCAAGCAAGTTATAAGAACTTCTAAAGCGCAGGCAGAAGAAAAACTAGCTCAGTCTATGAAAAAAGGGGATAAGACATTCTTCAGATATATAAATGAAAAAAGGAAATTAAAACAAGGAATAACTAAATTAAAAACAAAGGACGGAAGGTATGTAGAAGAGAATAAAGGGCTAGCCGACTGCCTTAATGAATACTTCTGTTCAGTTTTTACAAAAGAAAAAGGAGAAGGACCTCCACTAGAAAGGATGACTAATAAATCATTTGATGCATGTATCTTTACAGAGGAAGATGTTCTAAGTTTGCTGTCTAAGGTGAAGACAAATAAGTCACAGGGGCCTGATGAGATACACCCAAAATTATTAAAAGAGCTTAGTGGTGAGCTGCCAAAACCGCTAACAGATTTATTTAACCAATCATTAGTAACAGGAGTCGTCCCGGAAGATTGGAAATTGGCAAATGTCGTGCCCATTCACAAGAAAGGTAGTAGGGAGAAATCGAGCAACTATAGACCAGTGAGTCTGACATCAATAGTAGGCAAATTAATGGAAACCCTATTAAAGGATAGGATTGTGGAACATCTAAAATCCCATGGATTGCAAGATGAAAAACAACATGGGTTTACTTCAGGGAGATCATGTCAAACAAATCTTATAGATTTTTTTGACTGGGTGACTAAAATAATAGACGGTGGAGGTGCAGTAGACATCGCATATCTAGATTTTAGTAAGGCTTTTGACACTGTCCCACATAAAAGACTTATCAATAAACTGCAGTCATTGAGCATGGACTCCCATATTATTGAGTGGATTAGGCAGTGGCTGAGTGACAGACAACAGAGGGTTGTAGTCAATGGAGAACATTCAAAACAAGGTCATGTTACCAGTGGGGTTCCACAGGGATCTGTACTGGGACCAATTTTGTTTAATATCTTCATAAGTGATATTGCAAAAGGCCTCGATGAGAAGGTGTGTCTTTTTGCTGATGACACAAAGATATGTAACAGGGTTGATGTTCCTGGAGGGAAACGCCAAATGGAAAAGGATTTAGGAAAACTAGATGAATGGTCAGAACTCTGGCAACTGAAATTTAATGTGGATAAGTGCAAGATAATGCACCTGGGGCGTAAAAACCCAAGGGCAGAATATAGAATATTTGACACAGTCCTGACCTCAGTATCTGAGGAAAGGGATTTAGGAGTAATTATTTCAGAAGACTTAAAGGTGGGAAGACAATGTAATAGGGCAGCACGAAATGGCAGCAGAATGCTTGGATGTATAGGGAGAGGTATAAGCAGTAGAAAGAGTGAAGTGCTTATGCCGCTGTACAGAACACTGGTGAGACCTCACTTGGAGTATTGTGCGCAGTACTGGAGGCCATATCTCCAGAAGGATATAGATACTCTAGAGAGAGTTCAGAGAAGAGCTACTAAACTAGTACATGGATTGCAGGATAAAACTTACCAGGAAAGGTTAAAGGACCTTAACATGTATAGCTTGGAAGAAAGAAGAGACAGAGGGGATATGATAGAAACTTTTAAATACATAAAGGGAATCAACTCGGTAAAGGAGGAGAGCATATTTAAAAGAAGAAAAACTACCACAAGAGGACACAGTTTTAAATTAGAGGGGCAAAGATTTAAAAGTAATATAAGGAAGTATTACTTTACTGAGAGAGTAGTGGATGCATGGAATAGCCTTCCTGCAGAAGTGGTAGCTGCAAATATAGTAAAGGGGTTTAAGCGTGCATGGGATAGGCATATGGCTATCCTTCATATAAGATAGGGCCAGGGGCTATCCATAGTATTCAGATATATTGGGCAGACTAGATGGGCCAAATGGTTCTTATCTGCCGACACATTCTATGTTTCTATGATGCTTTATATGTTATTGGATTCATAGTCTTATGACAAGACTATGAATCCAATAGATGGCGCTGTTCATGACTCATGAACAGTGCCATCTATTGGTTTTATAGTCTTATGACAAGACTATGAATCCAATAGGTGGCGCTGTTCATGAGTAGTGTAGATTGCAAATTTTCTAATCACAAATTTTTCTCGCTAATTTTCATGTCTTTCCCATATGCTCATGTTTATGCAAATGAGTTTACATGACAAAACTGTATAGAAAGGTTATTGAATATTTATGTTAGGACAATCAGAAAACTTTTTTGTCACCCTAATGATAATGATCTAGGTGTGCAGGTCCACCCAAGCCATTCAACTGATATGAAGCAACTTTAAGGCTTACTGGCTCTCAGTCAGATGAGAGCTGGTTTAGAATGTCATATAGCACACAAGGTTGCCATTGTAAGGTCTGCTATGTGTCTCATGGATAGATTGTTGGCTTCCACATACCTGGCTTTTGGTATATAGCCTTTATGTGGTTGTCTATTGCAGTGTTTCCCAACCAGTGTGCCTCCAGCTGTTGCAAAACTACAACTCCCAGCATGCCCGCACAGCCAAAGGCTGTCCGGGCATGCTGGGAGTTGTAGTTTTGCAACACCTGGAGGCACACTGGTTGGGAAACACTGGTCTATTGTATGTCATAGTTAATAGGAGTCCAAGGTGAAACCAGATGTCCTTCCATGCTGTTTCCAAACCATTTTGGTGGTGTTTCCATCAATTCCTAACCTTTTTCAGTGAACCAGACACCCTCTCCTCTTCAGAGCAGGGGGTGCCTGGTTTAATGCTTGGGTTCTCCCTTTGACTTCCATTGTGCTCGGGTGCTTTGTAGAGCACCCGAGCATCCCGATGTGTTCGGCCAGAGCACACGAGCACTTTGGTGCTCTATCAACAGTACTCATTACCCTAAAATCATTTCTGAAATAAAATGTTCATAGCCAGTAGCTCACTGTTATTATTTAGGCTGCTATGCACATTATATAGCTGCTGGACATAAGCTCCTTCACCTGACAACTATTCCTCTTGACCTTCTCCATACAAATGCATCCTTGGCTCAGTCAAGCCTGCATGTGTTTTGAATGAGAAGAAGGAAGGAAGCTGCTTTCAGAACCATTTGGTCCCCTGAGAACAAAATGATCAGGCAATGTTGAAGTGCCAACTATTCTGCATTGTAGTTTAGTCAGGACATGACTAGTGATGAGCAAAGTATAAAAAAAATTGATTTGGCTGCTTTGCTGAATTTTACAAAAAAAATAGTTTTGTTACGAATTATTTGTCACGAAGCGTATTTCTTTGTAAGTAGAGGGTGCAATGACAGAGAGCGGCGATTGCGCCCTGCCCCATCATTGTAACCCCTGTGGGGACTCACTGTGGTAGACAGGATTAGCGGATGTAGTATAGAGGCAACAACAAGTTCTTTGGATCAAACAGTTCAGTGTTTTATTCACACTTTAGGCAAGTGACAAAACAAGCAGTCATATTCAACCAAAAAGTCACCTTGCGGTGTTGGTGGTAATTCACACCATGCAGCAATTCTGCCTCAAAGAGTCCTTGCTGATAGAAGCACCAACCTGTTTTCACACCAAACAGGTAGCAAGCCTTCATCCAGACACAAGGCTCCCAGATCCCAACACAGAGAGACTTTGCTTCTGAGCCCAGCTGCCTATTTAAGGACAGCCAGGTGCTGCCAAAACCCAGACTGTCATTTAAAATCCAGCCAGTATTTTACCTTACCTGGCTATAAATCAGCATTTCAGCACATGCTGGGAGGAAAATACCTGTTTTCCCAGACCAAACCTCTCACTGTGTCACACCCCTCAGATTTCACGTTCATAGCTGATTACGGGATCTGTAATAATTCAGTGTAAAACAAAAAATGAAATCATACTTAGCTCATACATTTGATTGCAACGCTATCTTGATTGATGATCTAGCGCAAAATGTAGAGTGCTGTCCGTGATGACGTCATCATGTTGACTGTGATTTTGTGTGAGATTTTCAATAAAGATAGTGGTGGCCAGCTCATCGCAATCAAATGGATGAGGCAAGTATGATTTTATTTGTTTTTTACCGCCATTCAGAGAAAATCAATTTGCTACCACGAAGCATGGGGAAATTCGGCTTCGCAACGGATCCCTGAAATTCTGATCAAAGCCGCTCAACACTAGACATGACCATAGGCTAAACATTGCTTACTGTCCCACCGAAATCAGAAAGTCCTGCTGAAATGAATGTGTATCACCAACCTTTATGTATGCAGAGGCAAAATCTCAGATCTTTTTATGCAAAGCAATAAAAATGCAGGTTGCCAATATAGCACTTCTGGGTTAGATTGTCAATCAGTGATTGTCTATGGCTAAACCCAGATTTATGACTCAGGATCTGGGTAGGAAGGCAATCTTAACAGGTTCTTAAATGAAATCAAACCCCATAGCCCTCATCTGAATTGTAAGCACATCTCCAGTGCATCTCCATTTATAATATTGGTCTGTATTTGTTTCCTTAATATGAGTCTTCTCTTGGGTTTTTATATCAGCTTATGATCACCATTACAAATTCTTTCTGGAAAAATGTAGGATGTCACCTGAAATTATTGTCTGTTCTCCCTGACTTTTATATCCCTATTTTTTATGTCCATGGAGAGAATGCAGTGATTCTACACTGCTATGAAATATGTTCATACTTTGGACTTGAAGCATTTGTGAAATATCAATACAATTTATTTTCTTTATTTGTTCTTATGTGAAGATATTTCTGCAGCACCTTTGAATGAGAAGATTGCATTCTGCCTCGTCACAATTGCAAATGACTTTGTTATGTCTGCCATTTGAATAATACATTTGATTACCATGGCAAATGTGCGCAGGCCTGACTGTAGTGCCTAATTAACTGATGATAACAAGGCAGGATTGCCCTCTTCCCTTTCATAAGCAATCATTTACATGACAGTTCTTTTATCCTTCCTCAAAATTGACTTGCTCTTCTGACCTCATAGCAGCTCCGGTTTTGTGTGTTTACCTCTGATGTTTTTGCGAGACTGTTAATTTTGTATGGCACATCCTATCTGCTTGCAATTAACACATTGGAAGCTGGAGATGTAGTATTGCATGTAAATGTCTATTAGAACAATATTTTCTTCCCTTCCTTATAGTGCAATATGCAAGTTGAATACAATTAATCAATTGGAAACCAACCGAAAATAGAACTGATGACTAAACTCTTATAAGGAACACCAAAATCTAAGGCACTATTAGGTTTATGTCTTAAAGGGGAATTCTAGTTTTGCCAAATTAATTTTATTCACTGTCCAATGACAATTAAAACACTGTTCTAAAATACTTTTAAGGTCATTTATTAGGACCAGCGTTTTAGATGCCAGCATTAATAACTCTGCGCTGGTGCTTGATGCGATTAAGTTATGCAGAGGCGCCGGCGTCTACATAACTTAGGAGCTGGCCATGCGACTTGCTTTAATCTACATCAGCTTCTTTGCTGTCATAGATAATTTTCTATGCAAAAAAACAGGTGTAGAAAATGATAAACGAGATGGGCCGGCCGCCCGGCCCCCTTTCCCTTTGCAACCAAATTTGCAACAAAATTACGCCTCTGACTGAGGACTTTGAATGTTAAGGCGCTCTCATTGTTTACTACCAGTAGATGTAGATGTGTGTCCATCACATGACCAGAACAGATCACCATCTGGAAGCATGAACAATTATTGATATCGAAAATAATACTAGAAATCTGCATACTAATACAAAATACATACATATGCAACTAATTAGATGTTATGCCAAATTCTGAATATCCCAATTCTTTATACCTGTCTTATGTTCTAATCAGGTTCTTTTCTTTCTCCTTATATGCAAAAAGTGAGTAAAACAAAATCACAAAAATTCATTGTCGCCAATTCCCTGCCTCCAACACTGACTGCCATTCCCCAATTCTCTATATTTTAGGTTCCAATCTTAAAATATGGTCAGCTACTTTGAACCCCTTGGCACCAATTTTTATTGTATTGGAAAACCTGATAAGAACTATTAGTGATATTAAAGTAGTTCCTGGTTACATTGATTGTCTCCAGCAAAGTATTGATCACATGTAAAGCCTAGGTTTGCCCTATACCTCTGTATTCTGTGTGATGCTCTTTTATCTCTCTATATGCCAGATTTACACCAATATACTGTTATTTTGGCATTATTGGCTGGTTTACAATGTATGTAACCATTTTAAGCTGTATTGAAAAACATAATTACCCACCCTTTCTAGTACAACGTTATAGCATAAAAGACAAACTCCGTGGGGCATATTTTCTAAAATGTAAGCACATAACAGACGTATGCAACTTTCAGGAATGCTATATATTTGGACATGCCTGCAGCATTTTTTGCTTTTTTAAAAAACATATATACGCTGAGATAGTCAGTCAGCAAACGTGGTATAAACAGAACACTTCACAATAGAAATCATGGTAATATTGGAGATTTTCTAATGTTATCAAATAATTCAAATAATTTCAGTTAACTTTATTTGATGATTTTGGTCTTGTGGATTTCCTTTTCTATTGTTTTGAGGTGAAAATAAAAATTGTATGTTTCACCAGTGGAAGATACTGTATATGCAGCTCTTTCAACCATAAATAGTGCTTTTTGAGGCATCTAAATAAGAAAAATAAGAAAATCCTTTCTTTAGAAGGTAAAATCAATTAGTATGTCCAACATTTAAAGCGAGATGGCAGTTCATCTTGCTGAGTTGAAGGCAAAGGAAAAGTCTTCTAGAGAGAGACATAACAGATGATGAGTTGCAAAGCAATTCACAGAAATAATGAAAATGTAACACGTATTTTATGCTATTTAAATTCATACAAATAAGTATACCACCATATGTCAAATTTAAAAACCAAGGGATCAACCTAGTGGACCATGTTCCTTCATGGCATGTCATCTCCTCCTCATGTTCTCCTGAAAAGCATGGATTTATTTTAGTAGGTAAGTAATTGAGAAAGTGGAACTAATAACAAGATTAAAAAGGATTAGTCATCCACCATCTATGAAATAACCTACATTGTACAGATCTTGTTATGGATTACTAACCTTATGTTCAGTTAAGGGACTAGCCATCTATTGGTGAGTCATCAAAATGTTAAAGTTTGCTTCCATGATGTATTACTTTGAAGTTAATAGCAAACCACTAAGTCAGATAAGCATGATCATTTATGATATTACCAGATTGTCATCGGGAAAAGAACAGAACCTTTTAACATAAAGTGTATAAAATCAAAATCAAATATTTGTGCAATCATCTAAAGTGAATAACTGAATCCTAAGGAATAATGGCTGTTAATCCCCTTAGTAGTCTCACCCCTCTTAACATTAATCAGATGAATGCAAACTGGAATGTGGACATTTTGTTACAAAGCTATACGTTTATTACAGGAAAAACATTAACACGTGCAAACATTATTGAGGAAGGACCTCTTGTTGAGAGGTCAACCTCATCCTCGTAGCATGTGTTGTATCATTTCACAAGATGACTTTAAGCGCTTTAGCCTGTGTTATATTAACTGCTTCCCATACAGTACGTTGCCAGGGTTATTGGTCATTTGGAGCCTTGTTTGAAGGTATGAAACGCATCAAGACATAAAAATAACCCAGGCCCCATTAGAGGAGATAACACTAATGGCATTTTGCTTCCATTTCACTTCTCTGTGTAAAAGGAAAACACAGAACTGTTCTTTATTGCGATTAATAATTTAAATGCTACTAACATATTCAGTACACTGGGAAAGCAATGATTACACTCAAAGTTGGATACAACCTAATATAAATGACGATGAGCAGCATCTTGGGAGCTCCTCATTTATAGACGATGGTCAGTCCATTTGCTATATACTAATAAATTCTTGGGGGGAATTAACCATTGTAGGTGTGTTTGAAGCTTTTTTTAAACTGGAGTTGCTTTGCCTACCTGTTCCAAATTTATGAACATGAAAAAACAAACAAACAAAAAAAAACACACACATCATAAATGAGACATAAAAGTGGTGTAATCTGTAATTCTGACCAATTTATTATTCTGCTTTTTAAAAGTGGCAAAGCTAATCAAAAGTTGCAAAAAATGCACAAAATGTTGCACTTAACATCAATTGCGTCATTGTTATGTCACACAATTGGTATAACAGATTTGATAGACGTCCCCCATAGACTGTAAGAGTGGCATTCACAAGGAGCATATGTTCAGTTATTAATGTGCTATTTTCTCTTTAATATTAATTTCAAATGTTTTTGTTACTTTTTACAGTCAGCTTTAAAACTAAATAGAAAACCTCATGCTCACAATCATATTATGGCTCAGTTGAAGCTCTTAAGTTCATCAGAACTGGTATAGCACCTACAAAAGTCTATGTAGTCGTACTTTACTTCTTTATTCCCCTTGCCGCTCTATTTTATGGTGACTTAAATTTTTCTCATACTCCCAAACCTGAGAACAGATATGTTGATGGGTCATTCCCCCAATACCATCACTCAAATTCCCATTCTTTGAGGTCCACATCTTTAGAGTTTTGCTCTCACTCTCCCTGAAAGTGGCGGTTGTATACTGACCCCCTGGCTCATCCACCCAGTTCCTGGATCACTTTGCTGCCTGGCTTCATTTATGACACATAAAGACCTGGTCTTCTTCCGGCTCTGCCTGATTTCTGACTTTACTAACTCTCCTCTCCCACTCACTGTCTGATCAAAACTTCCTCTCCTTTGCTTTTAAAAATCCTCATAGATCTTGGCACACTCCTACTTATCTCACATTCAGAAATCTACATGCCCATTCAATTTCTCCATCTGCCTCTCAGGACTTCTATCTTTAACCTCCTCTATTGGTCTTTCACAACTTTCTAAATTAGGGATCTGCCTTGCTTCTACTAACCCTCCTGTCCCGCTATCTGACCAAAACCTTTTCTCCTTAAGTGTTACAAATCCTCATTGATCCCAGCACACTACTACTTATCTTATATTCAGAAATCTACATGCCGTTGACACTCTTCAGACATCAATGTCCTCAATCTCTTCTCTCCCCTGTCCTGATCTAACTTTAAAACACAATAATGATGATACCATTTCTATGTTGACAGCTCCCAAATATGCACTTCTTCCCGTGACATCACTTATGCTGTACTACGGAACACCAGTGACTGCCTGCATGTCCCCCCTTTACCTTAAACTAAACTACTTGTGTTTTCTCCATCTACTAACCTACCTAAACCTGATATTTCCCTCCCACTGTGTGGCACTACCATAAAGCCTAGACAGCATGCCTGCTGTCTTTGTGTCGTGTTTGACACTGATCTTTCCTTCAACTCCGATATTCAATCTGTCACCCTCATGCCTCCTGCACCTCAAAAACATATTTAGGATTTGCCTTTCTCTTACCCCAGAAACAACAAAAGTTTTCATTGCTGGCTTGATCAATTATTGTCTTGGTTATTGTAACTCACTGTTAACTAGTCTACTCCTCACTAAACTCGTCCCTCTCCTTTCTATCCTGAATGCAGCAGCCAGGCTGCTCTATCTGTCTACCCGATGCTCCGATGCCACCCTGTGCCAGTCAAAGTACTGGTTACCCATACAGATAGTAATTAATTTAAAATTATCACTGTCACCCACAAATATGTACAACATGATGCTGTACCCCTCCCTCATCTCTATCTACTACCCTATCCGTGATGTATGTTCTTCTAATTATATAAGACTAATATCCAGCATAATCTGAACCTGTCATTCCCATCTCCAAGGCTACCCTCAAGCTGCACCAGTTCTCTTGCATGCCCTACCCCAAGCACTTAGGCTAACTTCTAACATCCTTAGTTTTAGGCACTCTGCAAAAATGTATCCTTTTATGGTGGCCTATCACATCCCCTAATCTAACTCTTCTAAATTCACATCCCCCCAACCTCATTCTTCAGAGACTGATGTATCATCCATCAGCATTCTCCACATGGCCTGCAATCAGAAGCACTACAGATATCAACTTGCTCATGCAGCTTTGTATCTACTCCCCTATTTTGTTAGGAAGGCTCGACCTCTGTACAAAGCAAGCATTTTATGTCACCCCTATCTCCTCATAAATTGCAAGCTCTTGCGAACAGTGCCCTCATTCCTCATGTTTAATTGTTGCTATATAATATATGTTTTGTTTGTACGTGAACCCTGTGATTGTAAAGTGCTGCATAATGTATTGACACTATATAAGGGTACTTTCACACTAGCGTTAGTTTGATCCGGCAGGCAGTTCTGTTGCTAGAGCTGCCTGCCGGATCCGCCGATTAGTGTGACAACTGACAGCATTTGTAGACGGATCCGGGTGCGGATCCGTCTACAAATGCATTGCAAGAACGGATCCGTCTCTCCGCTTGTCATGCGGATGGACGGATCCGTCTTGCAGTCTTTTCACTGTTTTCGCGGTCTGAGCATTCACAGACCGGAAGAACGGATCCGTACTTCAGTTGTTTTGCAATGCCGGATACGGCACTAATGCAAGTCAATGGGAATTAATGCTGGATCCAGCATTCCGGCGACTGATCAGGCATTTTGGACGTACATAATACCGCAGCATGCTGCGGTATTATGTCTGGCCAAAACGCCTGATAGTGACTGAACGGAAGGCATACTGATGCAAACTGAATGGATTTCTATCTATTCAGAATGCATTGGGATATGCCTGATCAGTTCTTTTCCGGCATAGAGCCCTCTTAATGGAGCTCTATGCCGGAAAAGAATAACACTAGTGTGAAAGTACCCTAAATCAAGATTATTATCATTATTATTACTCAATTTTATACACGGTTTCTTTGTTTTAGTCAGATTCTGTGTGAATCAGACAGAAAAGAACTGTGGTATGACATATTTTAGATCTATTCTCCCTTAGAAGGCTTACTCAATAAGAGAGTAAGACTCGAATTCCTGCTCCTGCGCTTCAAAACCCAGTGTAGACAGTCTTGAATGTGAAATCTTCTTTATTTCATTAAAATGCGTACATAACAAGAACAGTGCGTTTCAGGGAGGCTATAGTCCCCTTCATCAGGTTGGCATTTCCAGAGGCATCATGTATCGGCACACAAAGTACTCATGTGCCTTCATAAATTTTTTACACACATCACTATGCCTTGTACATGACGCCCAAGACATTGTATACCTCCTATATTGTAATTTCAATCCTACAATATCATTCTGATTTGAAGAGTCAAAAAGGTTTTGAAAATGCTTTTTTTTTTTCATTGAGGTGATCTAGGGCATGGTAGTGGGGTAATATTGGAATTTAATTTGGTTATGCTGTGTGGTTATAATTTATAATGACTGAACACTGGCTCGTGTTGGCTTTATAGAATTCACAGACATGCACAGACAATTTTAGAAAGAAAAAGTATATTGACAGCCTCAATAAGATCTCTCTGTTTCTCTCTGTCTATCAGTCATCAGTATTGTTTAATGGAAGCTGAGGACAGTGAGACCATCACACAAAGAACACCAAATGCCAATCACTTCTATGTTGCTCTGTAAGGCCTATCCGCCCAAAAAACGGATCCGCAAAAAATACAGATGATGTCCGTGTGCATTTCGTTTTTTGTGGAACGGAACATCTGGCCCCTGATAGAACAGTACTATCCTTGTCCATTATGCGGACAATAATAGGTCATATTCTATCTTTGAACGGAACGGAAAAACGAAAATACGGAAACGGAAGGCATATGGAGTACCTTCCATTTTTTTTTTGCCGATCCATTGAAATAAATGGTTCACAGCACCAGAGTGTAGGGGTGAAACTGCCTCCAATTGCTTTCAATGAGTGGCCACACTGCCCTTCATGCAGCCACGCTTTATAGCCGCAAGAACTCCAAGAAGGGACTTGGTGGATTCACGGCCATAAACAGCAGCATCACATTGAGAACAAAGTGAGGTGGATTCTGTGCAGCTGCTGGTGGCTTCTTGGTTTGGGTCCACACCAAATTCTGCTGTGTGAGGAGATTTTATAAGCATTTTAGAAGAATTTTTGAGTGAGATTTTCTGCTTTCCCGTTGACTTATATAGAAAACTATATAGAAAACTATATAGAAAACTACAATCAAAATTTACCGTAAAGAAGTGGCTTGACTTCTCAAGCATTTTTCTGAAAAAGGAACACATGGTCTAGCCCAAGGTGTGAAGCCAGTAAATTTTTTCATATTGAAATCAATGGTCAATTTGGATTACGCAGCAAAAAAAACTAAAAAAAACACCCATTTTCCACTACTGATTCAGTGGCAGAATGCCCTTTAAATGCCTAATATATCATTTGACAAGTCTACAAATATGTTAAAAAAAATGCCAGTGAAAGAAAGATAAGTGGTTAGGGTATCCTCTCTGCTAACTGTGCATAAGGTTTCAGAAATGGATAAAGTTGTCAAATACCGTATATGGAAGGGTATAAAATAGAACAATTTTTGTTTGCTATTTCATACATAAAGTTTAGATTGAATCCCTGAAATGACGAGACGTTCAAATGTATGAGGTGTAAGAGGAAGGTTTGTAGATTCTGCAATAACAACAGGGCCAAAGGAGCAACTTTCCTGAAGGACTCAGGCTAGAATAATAATGATAGAATTGTCTAAATCGATATACCTCTTGTCAGCCTTATGTCTGATGTTTGAATCAGCTCAGGCCTCTTCCGCTAGAGCTTTCCTCGGGAATATTGAATTATTTATTATTTGTGTCCTTTTTTTCTTCTCTTTTCTGAGGATATTCCACTATTTTTTTCAGACCTAGTAAAATTTGTTTTTATGCTGCCAGGTTTTATGTTATCTTCTCTTTGATAAATAGCAGTAATTGGGAGTAGAGCAGAAGTTGGGTAAAATGTATGACTTCAATTACATCTACTGTGATATTTTTTTTTATATTGATCTTTTCTTTTTCTTATAAAATATGTTCTGTATAGTTTACAGTGCTAAGCTGTTTGGAAGAATGAATATATGTCCAATGTGCCCACGTGGAGGCCTAGCCTTTGGGAATAAAATTCACATACTATGTTTCCAAAGATCCCTCTGGATGATTTTACTGTGGCTTGTGTTAGTGTCTCTGGGACTCTGGGTTAGTTTGATTATAAAGCTAGGCTAAATCTGACATTTTTGATTCACAATAGGCAGCACAAATATATGACTTTTACAATTTTTATCAGTAGCAGGAAACACAAAAAAAAAATCATCCTGCTTTTCATTATACGCAGAAGCAATAGTTATGTAAATGGTTTACTGGAAGTCCTTGCATGTAGGAGAATGCACGGAAGACATTGGGCCAGATTTATCATTAGCTCAAGTCAGAATAATGGAGTGAAAAAGTTGCAAATTTTTGCGCAATCGCTTAAACTGGGCAAAAATTTGCGACTTTTATTGGCTCTGCACTATGCTCGCTAGTTTTCTGAAAGTGGGCGTGTTTTCTTATGTAAATGAATCTCTAGACAGATTTACTATTGCGACTATTTAAAAAGTCGCAAAAAAATGCGCAATTTCACTCCAGTGCAGACCATGCTTATCTTATGCGACTTTTTAATAGAACATGCGACTTTTTTGTAAAGACGTGCAACTTTTGTAAAGCTACTTACTGACGGATAAACTGCTACCGTCAAACCACATTTATTACAGTCTTAAAGGGCCGATCATAAATCTGACTTGGCTAAAACTGACTTTAGCCATATGTGAAAGTGGAGTGAGCTGTCAGAGTCATGATAAATCTGGCCCATTGTGTCTCCCCAGTAACTTCAAGCAATCTCTTCTGAAGCTTTTCTATGATGCAATATACATAGTCAAAAGTGATATTCTTAAGCATGTTTTACAATAAGGGTATTTTTACACAGCAGATTATTCTACCCCAAAAAATTGCTTCAGAATCTGTGGAAGGAACCAGAGGCTGACCTTTGGGTTCCTGCCACAGTTTTCATTTTGAATGCCCTGTGGTTTTAGCCCTAATATGGTGATGAGGATAATCTTTGAATAGACAGCCCTTCTTGACAAAGACTGAAAATTCACATGGAAACAATCTGCGGCTGTATGAAAGGCAGTGTGGACTCCCATGACTCAAAAGGTCCTTTTACATGGACCAATCATTGGGGCAATTATCGTGGATGGTCCTCTATAGAAAAAGATTATTCCTGTTCATGACAATTGCCTTGTGTGAAGGTATTGTTTCTGCGGGAAAGATGCTCCTGTATAAACAGGGATCTGCTGCCCAGTAACAATGAATCTGTATGAGGACGAACAATCGCAGTAGATATCGCTAGTTCCCGTACAGAGGAGATTATCGCTACATGTAACTGCAGCTCTCACTCATCATTTCTGGTAATTGTTTATTACCTTGTATAGTAAACCTCAAGCTTTCCTCTCCCTTCTTCTTTCCTCTTCTGTTTTTAAGCATCAATGAGTGCCCTCTGATTACCATGTATGTTCCTCTATTGGTTAAAGCAAAGCTTGTACAGAGAGGGAGAAGTTAGGCTCATGCTGTGCTAGAATGGCCTTCACCCTAGGTTTAGTACTGAGCAAAGTTTGCAAAAATTCGATTTGGCTGCTTTTCTGAATTTCACAAATAAATTTGCTCCCTGACAAATTACTTCATCACAAATTTCATTTCTTTGTAAGAAGCGGGCGCAATGACGGGAATGGCGATTGGGCTGCCCCCTTCATCATTGAACCCCTCATAAGCTGCATTCATTGCTGATCACGGCATCTGAGAATAATAGTGTTGGCTTTCACGGCTTAATCCGGTAGAAAAAAAAACCTTATTGCAGCCATCTTGATAGAAGAACATCACGTGAAATCTCGCACAGTGTGTGATGATGTAATCATGCTGGCCGGTGTGGTGACATCATACATCACCGTGCACAAGATTTTGCTTCGAATCTTCAATCAAGATGGTCACCGCAGCCTCTTCACGCTAAAATGGATAAGTTGAATATGTTTTTTTTTTACCGCCATTTCAGGGAAAATTGAGTAATTACCACGAAGCACAGGGAAATTCGGAATTCGGCTTTCATTCAGGGAAAGGGACCAGGCATTGTCTAGATATTTCCTATTACAATCAGCAAAGCTAAAAAAAAACACTGTCAAACTCATTTTAAAGCATAGGCTGATCCTATTATTTCCTCCATTCAAATATAGAAGTTTTCTTTTCAACATTTTGTATTATGCATATTTTACATTACATGGGTGCATAATGAAAGGGTTTAAAATTATTTCTTTTTTATGTCATGATGTCATGATTATTCTCAGATGTAATAATCTATGTAATGTAAATCAACCTGATTGCAGATGTTAATGATCTTATGGATTGTTATTGACGATTATGGTCAATTTAGAGACACAACAGTGAGGAAAGATATTGACAAAGAACGAATATCTGCTATGAAATAATGGAATCGAGAATTTACTCCTTTCTGATTAGATCCCTCAGCTTATTTAGCTGATCTTTTGGTACTAGAGCTGGCAAAATATATCAATATAAAGCATAAATATTCCATTGGGCATCTCATGACCATATGTATATGAGCGTATTGCATTCAAGGGCTGCGGTAACCTAGCACAACTACTAAAATTTTAATGGAGCTGTGCTTCCTGCTCCATTCAAAATGCTAGCTCCAGACTTCAGGGGACACCACATGGTGGTGCAAAGTATTGGACCCTCAATGATTGGATATATATGTCCTATATCAGGAGCCTGGAAACCCTCTTCAATAGCAATTCCCTAGTAGACTGGGTCAAACATCAATGCAATTATCCAGCATAACTATATTGAGAAAAATGGTGTCCTGCATTTGTTTAAAGTGATTTACGCCAAATTTATTAAATGGTGCGTGCTAGTTAATGGAGTTAATCTAGTACAACAAGCAAGCGTGGATCCCTTCCCTGTTAATAAATTTGACTTAAACTTGAAGACCACATCCATTCCATAAAAAACATGTTCACTTTTCTCAACACTTTTAAAAATTGCTGAAAAAGTCGAAATTTTTCTGATGCACTTATTGTCAAAAACTGGCATAAAATAAATGTGAGTCCATATGTTGGAAGGTCTTCTGCCACTTTTACCAATATAAATACATTTTCCATTTGTGTTAGCAAATAAGCATGCCGCCTTCCAGTAGCATAAGTGCAACAGCTATACAGCCATCACAACCTATGTGTTCAGATTAGTGGTTAATAGGATTTCATTTCAACTGATATATATATGTGTGTGTGTGTGTTTGTGGGTGTATGTGTGTTTGGGTGTGCACGTGTTTGTGTGTGCTTGTGTATTTATGTGTGTTTGGGAGTGTGTGCTTGTGTGTGTGTTTGAGTGTGTTTGTGTGTTTCTTTGTGTGTGTTTATGTGTGTTTGAGTGTGTTTGTGTGCGTGTTTGTGTATGTGTGTGTGTTTATGTGTGCGTTTGTGTGTGTTTGTGTGTTTCTTTGTGTGTGTTTGTGTGTGTGTGCTTGAGTGTGTTTGTGTGTGTGTGTTTGTGTTTGTGTGTGCACGTGTTTGTGTGTGTTTGAGTGTGTTTGTGTGCGTGTTTGTTTGTGTGTGTGTGCTTGAGTGTGTTTGTGTATGTGTGTGTGCTTGTGTGTGCATGTGTGTTTATGTGTGCGTTTGTGTGTGTGTTTGTGTGTTTCTTTGTGTGTGTTTATGTGTGTTTGTGTGCGTGTTTGTGTATGTGTGTGTTTATGTGTGCGTTTGTGTGTGTTTGTGTGTTTCTTTGTGTGTGTTTATGTGTGTGCTTGAGTGTGTTTGTGTGTGTGTGTTTGTGTATGTGTGTGTTTGTGTGTGCACGTGTTTGTGTGTGCTTGTGTGTTTATGTGTGTTTGAGTGTGTTTGTGTGTGCTTGTGTGTTTATGTGTGTTTGTGTGTGTGTTTGTGTGTGTGTGTATGTTTGTGTATGTGTTTGTGTGTGCATGTGTGTTTATGTGTGCGTTTGTGTGCATTTGTGTGTTTGTGTATGTGTGTGTGTGCATGTGTGTTTATGTGTGCGTTTGTGTGTTTCTTTGTGTGTGTTTATGTGTGTTTGTGTGTGTGTGTTTATGTGTGTGTGTGTGTTTGTGTGTGTTTGTTTTTGTGTGTTTGTGTGTGTTTGTGTGTGTGTTTGTGTATGTGCTTGTGTGTGTTTATGTGCATTTGTGTGTGCGCATGTTTGTGTGTTTGGTTTATTTTGGCTGTATTTAGAATGCAGATATCGTCTTGTAATTATAACACAAGAGAAAAAGAGCGGATGTATGGATGTCACAATGGCTAAAACTTTGCTTTCATCTGTTTTGAAGGTGTTTAACTATCAATTAAATTAATTTAAAAATATCTAGAGCTCCCCATGTGTTTTCCAAAGAGAGGCATCCTTAGATCTTGATCAATAAGCTTGCTGGAAACTGACAGAATAAAGGACGTGTTGGAAGCACCTGACAATCACAGCAGGGAGATCTCATTAGATGCACAAAATACAACTGAGCTATAACTGGGAAATTTGAATTTTCCTGGGAAATCTGGCAGAAATTCAGGTTTGTGGAAGCACTAATAACTGGTTCGCCATTTGTTTAAACAAGCAGCTTTAGCTTATTTGTCTAAACAATTATGGTAGACCAGGCCAGTGCCTTTCCCTGGTTCAGATATTGACTTTTGAAACCTTTTCAGGCTGTCATGTTTGCTCCTCTAATATTATGCGCACAAACACTGAATATATTTGTGCCGTCACCAATATAATAAAGTACATGTATCAGTCAAATATGCCACCTTCTCCCAGTGGCTTAGACCCTGTTGTTTACAATACAGTATGTGGCAGTGTAGATCTTTGAGTTACTTCTTGCTGTATTTACTTCATAATAACAGTTTTTACCTGAATAGGCTAGCTTAAATAAGATAAAATAGAATTAACATATGCGCTGGAAAAAAACGTAATTTGCCAATTATTGCTTTATCCATTATAGGCGTTGCCTGGTTTTGTAAAAATGAATAATTAAATGAGTTATACTACCTCACTGATTCCCCACAATTCCTATTCCACTGTTCCTGGTCCCCTGCTTGTCTCTATGCTTCCACCGATGGTGTTACAACATGGACTTGAATACTTTAAAACTCCCTATAGTACTCATGTTTGCTTATTCAGATTGAATTGTGTGATTGCATGTGCTTGTTATGGATGTAGCTAAACTAATCAAACCCACTAATGATCCACTAAGGGGCAGGCATGACAAACTGTCCTTACCAAATGAATCATTGTGCACATATATTGATATTTTATGAAGAAAATGGAATTTGATGTTTTGCATGCCTCCCAAAACTACATCTACCACATCACTTGGCTGTCCTAGAGAAACCTATAGCATTGGCATCATAAAGATGTCCAAACACATTAGATAGGTGTTGGCCAAACAAGCCAATTAATGTGGGAAGGACCTACAGTATAATATGTATATGGTTGTCACAACTTTTCCCTGTTGGCAGGGTTGATTGGGTGGTAATTTTGGAGGAAATGACCAAATGTTGGTCTCTCCTATTGCATAGGTTTTTATTTGGCTACAGTATTATCAGTTTAAGGAACAAATGAAAGATGAAAATAGCAATATTTTAATTCTCATATGGACTTTGACCACTAGTGAGGACCTTAAATCCCCATCTTTGGCTGGTAGGGCCTCTACAAAAAATTTATGCTATGTGTTTACCTCGTCATATGGCTCGAATATCTCTAGGCCAAATGGCCGTCAGCTGTTCCTCCTGAATCTCCCATAAAAATGCAAGTTTGGGTTGGCCAAGTGTGTGTTTCATTGGGAGACAGAAGTACGTTAGTCACCATGAGACAAAGCCAGAACAAAAGAATCAGGCGTTGACATTCAAAATGCAGAACCTTCTTTTCCCTGACAAAATCTGTTGAGAGAAAATCAAGAGATCCCAATACACATAAGGTCCTGTTGAAATCTTAACTAATCTCCTCTACCCCCCATTTTTTTACATTTAAGATGAACTCTGAGCATAAAGTCTGTACTGGGAACTAACGTTGATCGCAAATATTCTAATCACAAATTTTTATTGCGAATATTAGCACTTCGAGAATTCGCAAATATCTAGAATATAGTGCTATATCTTCGTAATCGTGAATATTCTAGATTTTTTTCATCAGTACCCATGATCCCTCACTTCTTTTTCCTTGTGGGCCGATGAGAAGGATGCAATATCTTTGACTTTAGGAATAGTGTCGATTGCAAATTTTCGTATAGCGAATTTTTATCGCAAATTTTCCGATTGCCAACTTTTGCAATCAAGAAAATAATGACTGGAGGTCACAAATTCTCGAATTCGCAATTATATGACGAATATTTGCCCAAATATTCGCGAAATATCGCAAATTCAAATATTGCCCCTGCCGCTCATCACTGCTGGGAACACATTTACTGTGTCCCATTGATGGGTTCATGAGAAAATTGCACAGAACATCAACCAACTTAGAAGTATCTTCTTGGGATGAGCCATCTATGAATTTGAATCTGTTTGATCATGTTGCTTCTACTCTCAAGAATAACCAATGACCTCTATTGTGTTGAAAACCACTATAAACTTCAATTATTTAGAGGATAATTATGAGTATATTACTCTTAATTAACTTTAGAAAAAAGAAATCATTCATTTCCATGCTGCTGTTAGCTTATTGTAAAATCTATAGGAAAAGCAATTCATTTTATGAATAATAAAGCAAGAGGTTTATATAGGCGGTAATGATTTAGTATATAGTGTTCCATTGGATATTGCTTTTATTACTCCTCCCTTCCCCGCCACAGTTCCGTGTGTATTCCACACAATTCACTTCAATGGGTCCGCAAATCCGGAATCGCGGAACGGCCGCACGGGACGGGACCCCTCGGAAGCACTACGGAGTGCCTCCGTGGGGTTACGTACCGTACTTCCGTTCCGCTAAAAGATAGAACAAGTCCTATCTTTTTGCGGAACGGCCGGATCGCGGACCCATTAAAGTGAATGGGTCCGCGATCCGATGCGGCAGACCTACGGCCGGCGATCGTGCATGGCGGCCCGCTATTTGCGGGCCGCAGCACAGGCACGGGTCACACACGTTCGTGTGAACTCGGCCTAAGGATGACATAATGACATTTTGTAGCTATGTAGACCCATGAAATGCAGTATGTAATGGCGCTGCTTCATTCCGGAAAAACACAGGATGGAGATAGGATTTGTTTATTGACAAAAGAACAACGTGTTTTGGGGCCGGAGGGGTCCTTATGTTTTTGGTTCAGTACAACATAACACATCCACTTCAAATAGATTTTAAAACCTAAACAAGCAAAAGGAGGGGCATATGCAGGTCAACCCCCTATACACTAAGATTGACAGGTAGAGATAGCACATACATACCTGCCCATACATGCTTAGCTCATGTAACTGCTCTAGCTAATGTTTACGTATGTGCTATCACTACATGTCAATCTTAGCGCATAGGGGGTTGACCTGCATATGCCCCTCCTGTTCTTTTTAGCACCAGTTTAGGTTTTTGAATCCATGTGAAGTGGATGTGTTATGTTGTACTGAACCAGTACAACTTTTAAATGCGCTATTCTACTATCAATAAGTGAATCCTATACCCATTCTGTGGAGTCCTGGAAAACATAGAAGTGCACTACACCCTGTATTTCATTGATCTTCACTACCGATTGCAGACCTAGAATGGAGCCAGCGGCAGCTTCTCAAACACCTATTGTCAAAGCCCTCAAGAATGTTGTGCCTCTAGCGCCCTATTCATCACCCTCGCTTTCTTTTACACCTACCCATTCTGTGCTCTTTTCCTGTATGTACTTTGTAGCAAAGTAGTCATAAATCCCATGACCAATGGCAAATTACAATCATATATGCTCAAGTTGTAACTTGAATATATATGGAAGGTGAAATAATGAGCAGTTTGTCAAATTACCATTTTATTTGCAATTTTTGCACCTGCGTTTTTGGTTCCAAATTTTTTTCAGTAAAACCATCAGTTACAGATGTTATCTGAAAGTCTGTTTTAAAATATGAAATACAGGACACACAAATGTTTTTTTTGCTAATGGCATTTTTTTAAATTAGGGGGCGTATTTTGTCTTTCTTGCTTCTTTTCATAGACACAACTAGTGTTGAGCGAATCGAAGCTCTCAAAGTGGACTTCAATCCAAATTTCAGGGAAATTTTGATTCATCACAAAGCCAAGTTTCCTCATGCTTGGTGGCAACTAATTAATTTGCCCTAAAATGGAGGTAAAAAAATATTCATACATCATCCATTTGTGTGCGAAGTGTCCGCCGAGGCCATCTTGATTGAAAATCCTGCACAAATACTTGTGTGTGGTGACATATGACGACACACTCCGTCAGCATGATGACGTCATCACACACCATGCAAGATTTTGCTCGGGATCTTCAATCATGATGGTTGCGGCGGACTTTTTGCAATCAGATTGATAAGGCGAGGATTTTTTTGGACAGATTAACCCCTGACAGCCCTCAATGGTCATCTCAGATGCTGAAGTGTTCAATGATGTGGGCGGCACCATCACTGTTATCCATCATTGCGCCCGCTACTCACAAAGAAAAGCGCTATGTGACAAAGTAATTTGTCATGAAGCAAATTTCATTGTGAAATTCAGCAAAGCATCTGAATAAAATTTTTCAGAACTTTGCAGATTCTGGTCGTTTTCCAAGTGTTTCAACAACACCTTCTTTATAGTGCATGGATGGCCAACCTGCGGCTTTCCAGCTGTTGCAAAACTACAACTCCCACCATGCCGTGCTGTATGCTTATAGCTGTAGGCAGTCTGGGCATGCTGGCAGTTGTAGTTTTGTAACAGCTGCAGAGCCTCCCCGCCGTTTGGCCCCCATGAAGGAATACACACCAAAAAACAGAGCAAAAATGCAGCATAAATTACAGGC